>NC_092101.1:37360356-37367856 GCF_045679555.1 Salvelinus alpinus | reverse complement strand
TCTGCTTTGCATGCATTATTTGGTGTTTTACTGTTGTACACAGAGGATATTTTTAGCTGAATTCTGCATGCAGAGTCTCAATTTGGTGTTTGTCCCATTTTCTGAATTCTTGGGACCCCAGACCTCACAACCATAAAGGGTAATGGGTTCAATAACTGATTCAAGTATTTTTAGCCAAATCCTGATTGGGATGTCTAACTTTATGTTCCTTTTGATTGGGTAGAAGGCACTTCTTGCCTTGTCTCTCAGACCGTTCACAACTATGTGGAAGTTACCTGTGGTGCTGATGTTTAGCCCGAGGTAGGTATAGTTTTTGTGTCCTCTAGTGCAACGGTGTCTCGATGGAATTTGTATTTGTGGTCCTGGCAACTGGACCTCTTTTGGAACAACATTATTTTTGTCTTACAGAGATTTATTGTCAGGGCCCTTTATTCCAAATATTGGGGAAGATGTCAGAGCTGAGAATTATGTTAAAGTGTTTATGTATAGCCAATTGGAATTTGTGGTCTGTATATTTTATAATTTAATTTAGGATACCATCAACACCACAGGCCTTTTTTGGTTGGAGGGTTTGTATTTGGTCCTGTAGTTCATTCAATGTAATTGGAGAATCCAGAGGGTTCTGGTGGTCTTTAATAGTTGATTCTAAGATTTGTAATCGATCATGTATATGTTTTTGCTGTTTGTTCTTTGTTATAGAGCCAAAAAGATTGGAGAAGTCTCCATTTTGGATAGATATGTCTTCATGTTTTTTTCACAGAAGTGGTTAGATTCTATGGATTCTTCAATTACATTGAGCTGATTTCTGACATGCTGTTAATAATTTTTCCATAGTGTATTTCTGGGTTGTTTTAGTGATTCACCATAGTGAAGACGTAGACTCAGGTTTTCTCAATTTCTTTCTTAGGTTTTGTATTCTTCATCAAACCATTTGTCATTGTTAATTTTCTTAGGTTGTATGTTTGAAAAAATTTATTTGATAGGGAAGCTGAAACGTTAAATATACTGTTTAGGCTTTCTACTGACAAGTTTACACCACTATTACAGTGAAATGTTTTGTTGAGGAAGTTGTCTAAAAGGGATTTAACTTGTTATTGCCCAATTGTTTTTGGTAGGTTTCTACACTACTTTCTTTCCATCTATAACATTTCTTAATATTATTCAGTTCCTTTGGCTTTGATGCCTCATGCTTGAGTATTGCTCTGTTCAAGTAGACTGTGATTTTGCTGTGATCTGATAGGGGTGTCAGTGGGCTGACTGTGAACGCTCTGAGAGACTCTGGGTTGAGGTCAGTGATAAAGTAATCTACAGTACTACAGCCAAGGGGTGAGCTATAGGTGTACCTACCATATGAGTCTCCTCGAAGCCTATGATTGACTATGTACAGACCCAGCGTGGCACAGAGCTGCAGAAGTTTGTGTTGGTTGTTTTGTCATAGTTGTGTCAAGGGGGGGCATATTTGGGAAGGAATATTGTCACCTCCAGGTAGGTGTTTGTCTCCCTGTGTGCTGAGAGTGTCAGGTTCTTGTCCAGTTATGGCATTTAGGTCGCCACAGACTAGTACATGTCCCTGGGCCTGGCAATGGTTGATATTCCACTCTAGGATGGAGAAGCTGTCATCGTTAAAGTATGGGGATTCTATTGAGGGGATATAGTCTCTCTCTCTTTACCTCTTTCCCTCTCTCTCTCTCTCTCTCTCTCTCTCTCTCTCTCTCTCTCTCTCTCTCTCTCTCTCTCTCTCTCTCTCTCTCTCTCTCTCTCTCTCTCTCTCTCTCTCTCTCTCTCTCTCTCTCTCTCTCCCCCCTCTCTCTTTTTATCTCTCTCTCTCTTTCTCTCTATCTTTTGTAGAGATTGTATGTGTATCTAGGATTGTGTAAAGTCAGTATGTGTATCTGGGATTGTGTAGAGATGGTATGTGCAGTGTGCATGTGTAACAGTATAACTTTACGGCGTCCCCTCGCCCCGACACGGGCGCGAACCAGGGACCCTCTGCACACATCAACAACAGTCACCCACGAAGCGTCGTTACCCATCGCTCCACAAAAGCTCCACAAAAGCCGCGGCCCTTGCAGAGCAAGGGGAAACCCTACTTCAGGTCTCAGAGCAAGTGACGTAACCGATTGAAATGCTATTAGCGCGTACCCGCTAACTAGCTAGCCATTTCACATCCGTTACACATGTAGAATTGTGTAGAAATGGTATATGTATCTGGGATGGTGGAGGGTGGAGGCAGAGACACTTGGAGTAGGTTTTGGCAGAGCGCTCAGATTCTTCAGGTTTTTTGGATGCCCTCCATATCTCCCTCCTTTTACCCCCCTCCTCCTCTCCCTCACCCCTCCATATCTCGCTTCTTCAACCCCCTATCACCCCTCCTTCAATCCACTTTCCCCCTCATCATCACCCCTCCTTCAACCCCCTATCCCCCAGTCCCTCATCCCTCCTCTCTCCCCCTCCCTCTTCCTCCCCCTCCCTTCTTCCCCGCCCTCCCTCATCCCTCTCCTCCACCCTCTCCCCCCCTCTCTTCCTTCCTCCCCCTCCCTCCCCCTCTCCCCCCTCCTCTCCCCTCCCTCTCCTTCCCTTTCCCTCCCTCTCCTTCCCATCTTCCTCCCCCCTCTCCTCCTTCCTCCCCCCCCCCTCCACCTCCCTTCCTCCCCCTCCCTTCCCCTTCCCTTTCCTAACCACATTCCTCCCCTCTCTCCCCCCTCTCCCCTTCCTCCCCTCCCCACCTCTCCCCCTCCCTTCCTCCCATCTTCCTCCTTCCCTCCTCCCAGTGCATTCTGATGAAGGTGACTGCTGAGGATGCCACTCTCTACTTCCGGCCCTTCACCCCCTCCTCCCCCTCCTCCCTCTTCTCCCCTTTCTCCCCCTCCTCCCACTCCTCCCTTTTCTCACCCCCCCCTTCTCCCGCTTCTCCCCCTTCCTTCCCCTTCCCCTTCTCACCCTCTCCCTCCCCTCTCCTCATCCCTATTTGCCCCCTTCCTTCCCCGAATGAGATGGATGTTTCCTTGCAGCCCGCAGTAAATCTCCATTCGTCCTTCGGCTCGTCTTACACTGGGTCATCCCCTGACTACTTATCCCCCTGTGTGCCAACCCTCCCCCACCTCAACCCCCTCTCTCCCTCACCCTCTCCTCCCCTTTCTCTGCCTCACCCCTGTCCCCTTTCCTCTTACCCAAATGCTTTGGTGAGTGTTGACTTCTTCTTATCTGATCTGTGCATTAGAAGAGCTTTCATTCTATTGTGCTGAACTGTGCTGATCTGAACTGTGCTGAACTGTACTGAACTATCATGCACTCCAAAGGCCAGGACCAGAACCTAGATCCTGAACCCTAACCCTATCCCACAGCAGGATAATGTTATAAAAATCCCATAGAGTTGTTTGTTGGGCGTTTGCATTGTGTCTGATAAGAGAGGAAAGGTATATTTGAGGACACAGATTGACAATGATCTCCACATACCTCCTTATTAACCACGTTTACAGTATTGATCTATATTGGTTTATAAACCGCGCTTACAGTATTTATCTACAGTATATTGGCTTATTAACCATGTTTACAGTATTGATCTATATTGGTTTATAAACCGCGCTTACAGTATTTATCTACAGTATATTGGTTTATTAACCACGTTTACAGTATTGATCTATATTGGTTTATTAACCACGTTTACAGTATTGATCTATATTGGTTTATTAACCATGTTTACAGTATTGATCTATATTGGTTTATTAACCAAGCTTACAGTATTTATCTACAGTATATTGGTTTATTAACCATGTTTACAGTATTGATCTATATTGGTTTATAAACCATGTTTACAGTATTGATTATATTGGTTTATAAACCGCGCTTACAGTATTTATCTACAGTATATTGGTTTATTAACCACGTTTACAGTATTGATCTATATTGGTTTATTAACCATGTTTACAGTATTGATCTATATTGGTTTATTAACCACGTTTACAGTATTGATCTATATTGGTTTATAAACCGCGCTTACAGTATTTATCTAAAGTATATTGGTTTATTAACCATGTTTACAGTATTTATCTACAGTATATTGGTTTATAAACCGCGCTTACAGTATTGATCTATATTGGTTTATAAACCACGTTTACAATATTGATCTATATTGGTTTATAAACCGCGCTTACAGTATTTATCTACAGTATATTGGTTTATTAACCATGTTTACAGTATTGATCTATATTGGTTTATAAACCGCGCTTACAGTATTTATCTACAGTATATTGGTTTATTAACCATGTTTACAGTATTTATCTACAGTATATTGGTTTATAAACCGCGCTTACAGTATTGATCTATATTGGTTTATAAACCACGTTTACAATATTGATCTATATTGGTTTATAAACCGCGCTTACAGTATTTATCTACAGTATATTGGTTTATTAACCATGTTTACAGTATTTATCTATGTTGGTTTATTAACCATGTTTACAGTATTGATCTATATTGGTTTATTAACCATGTTTACAGTATTTATCTACAGTATATTGGTTTATTAACCACGTTTACAGTATTGATCTATATTGGTTTATAAACCGCGCTTACAGTATTGATCTATATTGGTTTATTAACCACGTTTACAGTATTTATCTATATTGGTTTATTAACCATGTTTACAGTATTGATCTATATTGGTTTATAAACCGCGCTTACAGTATTTATCTACAGTATATTGGTTTATTAACCACGTTTACAGTATTGATCTATATTGGTTTATAAACCGCGCTTACAGTATTGATCTATATTGGTTTATAAACCGCGCTTACAGTATTTATCTACAGTATATTGGTTTATTAACCACGTTTACAGTATTGATCTATATTGGTTTATTAACCATGTTTACAGTATTTATCTATATTGGTTTATAAACCGCGCTTACAATATTGATCTATATTGGTTTATTAACCGCGTTTACAGTATTGATCTATATTGGTTTATAAACCATGTTTACAGTATTGATCTATATTGGTTTATTAACCATGTTTACAATATTGATTATATTGGTTTATAAACCACGTTTACAGTATTTATCTACAGTATATTGGTTTATTAACCATGTTTACAGTATTTATCTATATTGGTTTATTAACCATGTTTACAGTATTGATCTATATTGGTTTATTAACCGCGTTTACAGTATTGATCTATATTGGTTTATTAACCATGTTTACAGTATTTATCTACAGTATATTGGTTTATTAACCGCGCTTACAGTATTGATCTATATTGGTTTATTAACCATGTTTACAATATTGATTATATTGGTTTATAAACCACGTTTACAGTATTTATCTACAGTATATTGGTTTATTAACCATGTTTACAGTATATATCTATATTGGTTTATTAACCATGTTTACAGTATTGATCTATATTGGTTTATTAACCATGTTTACAATATTGATCTATATTGGTTTATTAACCACTTTTACAGTATTGATCTATATTGGTTTATTAACCGCGTTTACAGTATTGATCTATATTGGTTTATTAACCATGTTTACAGTATTTATCTACAGTATATTGGTTTATTAACCGCGTTTACAGTATTGATCTATATTGGTTTATAAACCATGTTTACAGTATTTATCTACAGTATATTGGTTTATTAACCATGTTTACAGTATTGATCTATATTGGTTTATTAACCATGTTTACAGTATTTATCTACAGTATATTGGTTTATTAACCGCGTTTACAGTATTGATCTATATTGGTTTATTAACCATGTTTACAGTATTTATCTACAGTATATTGGTTTATTAACCACGTTTACAGTATTGATCTATATTGGTTTATTAACCATGTTTACAGTATTTATCTACAGTATATTGGTTTATTAACCGCGTTTACAGTATTGATCTATATTGGTTTATTAACCATGTTTACAGTATTTATCTACAGTATATTGGTTTATTAACCGCGTTTACAGTATTGATCTATATTGGTTTATTAACCATGTTTACAGTATTTATCTACAGTATATTGGTTTATTAACCGCGTTTACAATATTGATCTATATTGGTTTATTAACCATGTTTACAGTATTTATCTACAGTATATTGGTTTATTAACCACGTTTACAGTATTGATCTATATTGGTTTATAAACCGCGCTTACAGTATTGATCTATATTGGTTTATAAACCGCGCTTACAGTATTTATCTACAGTATATTGGTTTATTAACCACGTTTACAGTATTGATCTATATTGGTTTATTAAGCATGTTTACAGTATTTATCTATATTGGTTTATAAACCGCGCTTACAATATTGATCTATATTGGTTTATTAACCGCGTTTACAGTATTGATCTATATTGGTTTATAAACCATGTTTACAGTATTGATCTATATTGGTTTATTAACCATGTTTACAATATTGATTATATTGGTTTATAAACCACATTTACAGTATTTATCTACAGTATATTGGTTTATTAACCATGTTTACAGTATTTATCTATATTGGTTTATTAACCATGTTTACAGTATTGATCTATGTTGGTTTATTAACCGCGTTTACAGTATTGATCTATATTGGTTTATTAACCATGTTTACAGTATTTATCTACAGTATATTGGTTTATTAACCGTGCTTACAGTATTGATCTATATTGGTTTATTAACCATGTTTACAATATTGATTATATTGGTTTATAAACCACGTTTACAGTATTTATCTACAGTATATTGGTTTATTAACCATGTTTACAGTATTTATCTATATTGGTTTATTAACAACGTTTACAGTATTGATCTATATTGGTTTATTAACCGCGTTTACAGTATTGATCTATATTGGTTTATTAACCATGTTTACAATAATGATCTATATTGGTTTATTAACCACTTTTACAGTATTGATCTATATTGGTTTATTAACCGCGTTTACAGTATTGATCTATATTGGTTTATTAACCATGTTTACAGTATTTATCTACAGTATATTGGTTTATTAACCATGTTTACAGTATTGATCTATATTGGTTTATTAACCATGTTTACAGTATTTATCTACAGTATATTGGTTTATTAACCGCGTTTACAGTATTGATCTATATTGGTTTATTAACCATGTTTACAGTATTTATCTACAGTATATTGGTTTATTAACCACGTTTACAGTATTGATCTATATTGGTTTATTAACCATGTTTACAGTATTTATCTACAGTATATTGGTTTATTAACCGCGTTTACAGTATTGATCTATATTGGTTTATTAACCATGTTTACAGTATTTATCTACAGTATATTGGTTTATTAACCGCGTTTACAGTATTGATCTATATTGGTTTATTAACCATGTTTACAGTATTTATCTACAGTATATTGGTTTATTAACCGCGTTTACAATATTGATCTATATTGGTTTATTAACCATGTTTACAGTATTTATCTACAGTATATTGGTTTATTAACCGCGTTTACAGTATTGATCTATATTGGTTTATTAACCATGTTTACA
>NC_092101.1:37299636-37360256 GCF_045679555.1 Salvelinus alpinus | reverse complement strand
AGTATTGATCTATATTGGTTTATAAACCATGTTTACAGTATTGATCTATATTGGTTTATTAACCATGTTTACAATATTGATTATATTGGTTTATAAACCACGTTTACAGTATTTATCTACAGTATATTGGTTTATTAACCATGTTTACAGTATTTATCTATATTGGTTTATTAACCATGTTTACAGTATTGATCTATGTTGGTTTATTAACCGCGTTTACAGTATTGATCTATATTGGTTTATTAACCATGTTTACAGTATTTATCTACAGTATATTGGTTTATTAACCGTGCTTACAGTATTGATCTATATTGGTTTATTAACCATGTTTACAATATTGATTATATTGGTTTATAAACCACGTTTACAGTATTTATCTACAGTATATTGGTTTATTAACCATGTTTACAGTATTTATCTATATTGGTTTATTAACCATGTTTACAGTATTGATCTATATTGGTTTATTAACCGCGTTTACAGTATTGATCTATATTGGTTTATTAACCATGTTTACAATAATGATCTATATTGGTTTATTAACCACTTTTACAGTATTGATCTATATTGGTTTATTAACCGCGTTTACAGTATTGATCTATATTGGTTTATTAACCATGTTTACAGTATTTATCTACAGTATATTGGTTTATTAACCATGTTTACAGTATTGATCTATATTGGTTTATTAACCATGTTTACAGTATTTATCTACAGTATATTGGTTTATTAACCGCGTTTACAGTATTGATCTATATTGGTTTATTAACCATGTTTACAGTATTTATCTACATTATATTGGTTTATTAACCACGTTTACAGTATTGATCTATATTGGTTTATTAACCATGTTTACAGTATTTATCTACAGTATATTGGTTTATTAACCGCGTTTACAGTATTGATCTATATTGGTTTATTAACCATGTTTACAGTATTTATCTACAGTATATTGGTTTATTAACCGCGTTTACAGTATTGATCTATATTGGTTTATTAACCATGTTTACAGTATTTATCTACAGTATATTGGTTTATTAACCGCGTTTACAATATTGATCTATATTGGTTTATTAACCATGTTTACAGTATTTATCTACAGTATATTGGTTTATTAACCGCGTTTACAGTATTGATCTATATTGGTTTATTAACCATGTTTACAGTATTGATCTATATTGGTTTATAAACCATGTTTACAGTATTTATCTACAGTATATTGGTTTATTAACCGCGTTTACAATATTGATCTATATTGGTTTATTAACCATGTTTACAGTATTTATCTACAGTATATTGGTTTATTAACCGCGTTTACAGTATTTATCTATATTGGTTTATTAACCATGTTTACAGTATTTATCTACAGTATATTGGTTTATTAACCACGTTTACAGTATTGATCTATATTGGTTTATAAACCGCGCTTACAGTATTGATCTATATTGGTTTATTAACCACGTTTACAGTATTTATCTATATTGGTTTATTAACCATGTTTACAGTATTGATCTATATTGGTTTATAAACCGCGCTTACAGTATTTATCTACAGTATATTGGTTTATTAACCACGTTTACAGTATTGATCTATATTGGTTTATAAACCGCGCTTACAGTATTGATCTATATTGGTTTATAAACCGCGCTTACAGTATTTATCTACAGTATATTGGTTTATTAACCACGTTTACAGTATTGATCTATATTGGTTTATTAACCATGTTTACAGTATTTATCTATATTGGTTTATAAACCGCGCTTACAATATTGATCTATATTGGTTTATTAACCGCGTTTACAGTATTGATCTATATTGGTTTATAAACCATGTTTACAGTATTGATCTATATTGGTTTATTAACCATGTTTACAATATTGATTATATTGGTTTATAAACCACGTTTACAGTATTTATCTACAGTATATTGGTTTATTAACCATGTTTACAGTATTTATCTATATTGGTTTATTAACCATGTTTACAGTATTGATCTATATTGGTTTATTAACCGCGTTTACAGTATTGATCTATATTGGTTTATTAACCATGTTTACAGTATTTATCTACAGTATATTGGTTTATTAACCGCGCTTACAGTATTGATCTATATTGGTTTATTAACCATGTTTACAATATTGATTATATTGGTTTATAAACCACGTTTACAGTATTTATCTACAGCATATTGGTTTATTAACCATGTTTACAGTATATATCTATATTGGTTTATTAACCATGTTTACAGTATTGATCTATATTGGTTTATTAACCGCGTTTACAGTATTGATCTATATTGGTTTATTAACCATGTTTACAATATTGATCTATATTGGTTTATTAACCACTTTTACAGTATTGATCTATATTGGTTTATTAACCGCGTTTACAGTATTGATCTATATTGGTTTATTAACCATGTTTACAGTATTTATCTACAGTATATTGGTTTATTAACCGCGTTTACAGTATTGATCTATATTGGTTTATAAACCATGTTTACAGTATTTATCTACAGTATATTGGTTTATTAACCATGTTTACAGTATTGATCTATATTGGTTTATTAACCATGTTTACAGTATTTATCTACAGTATATTGGTTTATTAACCGCGTTTACAGTATTGATCTATATTGGTTTATTAACCATGTTTACAGTATTTATCTACAGTATATTGGTTTATTAACCACGTTTACAGTATTGATCTATATTGGTTTATTAACCATGTTTACAGTATTTATCTACAGTATATTGGTTTATTAACCGCGTTTACAGTATTGATCTATATTGGTTTATTAACCATGTTTACAGTATTTATCTACAGTATATTGGTTTATTAACCGCGTTTACAGTATTGATCTATATTGGTTTATTAACCATGTTTACAGTATTTATCTACAGTATATTGGTTTATTAACCGCGTTTACAATATTGATCTATATTGGTTTATTAACCATGTTTACAGTATTTATCTACAGTATATTGGTTTATTAACCACGTTTACAGTATTGATCTATATTGGTTTATAAACCGCGCTTACAGTATTGATCTATATTGGTTTATAAACCGCGCTTACAGTATTTATCTACAGTATATTGGTTTATTAACCACGTTTACAGTATTGATCTATATTGGTTTATTAACCATGTTTACAGTATTTATCTATATTGGTTTATAAACCGCGCTTACAATATTGATCTATATTGGTTTATTAACCGCGTTTACAGTATTGATCTATATTGGTTTATAAACCATGTTTACAGTATTGATCTATATTGGTTTATTAACCATGTTTACAATATTGATTATATTGGTTTATAAACCACGTTTACAGTATTTATCTACAGTATATTGGTTTATTAACCATGTTTACAGTATTTATCTATATTGGTTTATTAACCATGTTTACAGTATTGATCTATGTTGGTTTATTAACCGCGTTTACAGTATTGATCTATATTGGTTTATTAACCATGTTTACAGTATTTATCTACAGTATATTGGTTTATTAACCGTGCTTACAGTATTGATCTATATTGGTTTATTAACCATGTTTACAATATTGATTATATTGGTTTATAAACCACGTTTACAGTATTTATCTACAGTATATTGGTTTATTAACCATGTTTACAGTATTTATCTATATTGGTTTATTAACCATGTTTACAGTATTGATCTATATTGGTTTATTAACCGCGTTTACAGTATTGATCTATATTGGTTTATTAACCATGTTTACAATAATGATCTATATTGGTTTATTAACCACTTTTACAGTATTGATCTATATTGGTTTATTAACCGCGTTTACAGTATTGATCTATATTGGTTTATTAACCATGTTTACAGTATTTATCTACAGTATATTGGTTTATTAACCATGTTTACAGTATTGATCTATATTGGTTTATTAACCATGTTTACAGTATTTATCTACAGTATATTGGTTTATTAACCGCGTTTACAGTATTGATCTATATTGGTTTATTAACCATGTTTACAGTATTTATCTACAGTATATTGGTTTATTAACCACGTTTACAGTATTGATCTATATTGGTTTATTAACCATGTTTACAGTATTTATCTACAGTATATTGGTTTATTAACCCCGTTTACAGTATTGATCTATATTGGTTTATTAACCATGTTTACAGTATTTATCTACAGTATATTGGTTTATTAACCGCGTTTACAGTATTGATCTATATTGGTTTATTAACCATGTTTACAGTATTTATCTACAGTATATTGGTTTATTAACCGCGTTTACAATATTGATCTATATTGGTTTATTAACCATGTTTACAGTATTTATCTACAGTATATTGGTTTATTAACCGCGTTTACAGTATTGATCTATATTGGTTTATTAACCATGTTTACAGTATTGATCTATATTGGTTTATAAACCATGTTTACAGTATTTATCTACAGTATATTGGTTTATTAACCGCGTTTACAATATTGATCTATATTGGTTTATTAACCATGTTTACAGTATTTATCTACAGTATATTGGTTTATTAACCGCGTTTACAGTATTTATCTATATTGGTTTATTAACCATGTTTACAGTATTTATCTACAGTATATTGGTTTATTAACCGCGTTTACAATATTGATCTATATTGGTTTATTAACCATGTTTACAGTATTTATCTACAGTATATTGGTTTATTAACCGCGTTTACAGTATTTATCTATATTGGTTTATTAACCATGTTTACAGTATTTATCTACAGTATATTGGTTTATTAACCGCGTTTACAGTATTGCTCTATATTGGTTTATTAACCATGTTTACAGTATTTATCTACAGTATATTGGTTTATTAACCGCGTTTACAGTATTGATCTATATTGGTTTATTAACCATGTTTACAGTATTTATCTACAGTATATTGGTTTATTAACCGCGTTTACAATATTGATCTATATTGGTTTATTAACCATGTTTACAGTATTTATCTACAGTATATTGGTTTATTAACCGCGTTTACAGTATTGATCTATATTGGTTTATAAACCATGTTTACAGTATTGATCTATATTGGTTTATTAACCATGTTTACAATATTGATTATATTGGTTTATAAACCACGTTTACAGTATTTATCTACAGTATATTGGTTTATTAACCATGTTTACAGTATTGATCTATATTGGTTTATAAACCATGTTTACAGTATTGATCTATATTGGTTTATTAACCATGTTTACAGTATTTATCTACAGTATATTGGTTTATTAACCGCGTTTACAGTATTGATCTATATTGGTTTATAAACCATGTTTACAGTATTGATCTATATTGGTTTATTAACCATGTTTACAATATTGATTATATTGGTTTATAAACCGCGCTTACAGTATTTATCTACAGTATATTGGTTTATTAACCATGTTTACAGTATTGATCTATATTGGTTTATTAACCACGTTTACAGTATTGATCTATATTGGTTTATTAACCATGTTTACAGTATTTATCTACAGTATATTGGTTTATTAACCGCGTTTACAGTATTGATCTATATTGGTTTATAAACCATGTTTACAGTATTGATCTATATTGGTTTATTAACCATGTTTACAGTATTTATCTACAGTATATTGGTTTATTAACCGCGTTTACAGTATTGATCTACAGTATATTGGTTTATAAACCGCGCTTACAGTATTGATCTATATTGGTTTATTAACCATGTTTACAGTATTGATCTATATTGGTTTATTAACCATGTTTACAGTATTTATCTATATTGGTTTATTAACCATGTTTACAATATTGATTATATTGGTTTATAAACCACGTTTACAGTATTTATCTACAGTATATTGGTTTATTAACCATGTTTACAGTATTTATCTATATTGGTTTATTAACCATGTTTACAATATTGATTATATTGGTTTATAAACCACGTTTACAGTATTTATCTACAGTATATTGGTTTATTAACCATGTTTACAGTATTGATCTATATCGGTTTATTAACGACACTATCTGCTGTGATTCAGGCCAGATGGCTGGTGTGTCTGTGTCTGTATCTGTGTGCATGCACACACGTGCAAGACTGGAGCATTCAGAAGTTGAGCAGAGGCAGCCTAAACCATTGTTTTCTTGTGTACACTGACACTGTGGACACTGTAAAAAAAAATCCTGCAATTGTCACGGTAAATCTTTATACTATAATATACTTTATAAACTGAATAGAGTAGATTACCTTAAATTAAATAGCATTGTGCGAAAAAAAATCTAAATCTAAAAATATTGAACCTCTCCCTATCATAGTCTCTTGTTCCCACTTGCTTCAAGTTGCACACAATTGTTCCTGTACCCAAGAAAGCAAAGGTAACTGAACTAAATGACTATCGCCCCGTAGCACTCACCTCTGTCATCATGAAGTGCTTTGAGAGGCCAGTCAAGGACAATATCACCTCCACCTTGCCTGACACCCAAGACCAGGGATGGGAAACTTTGATGTGGGTGGGAGCCACAATGGCTCGCTGGTTTGAGTACCCACAAACATACCAATGATTTATATATACACTAGAGGACTGATAGGGGGTGCTGTGTTGAAGTCACTAGGCCTCCATCTAGGCACTCCCCCACCATTGTAAAAAATATTGTAAAAAATATTTTGAAAGCTATAGAAATGAATTTATTAATGTCTACATTGGTTTTCACCACATTTATTCTATTACACAGACCTTAATGCATACTTTTAAATTATATTATGTGAGCTAAACATACATATAAGTATATGAAAAGATATAAAAACATTTTCCTAAATGAAGCAGAATAGTTTGAGATTCCTAATGTTACTGTACCCACTACAGCAACAAAAATACTTAAATAGATTTTTCTTCTTGAAACATTTAATGTAAATAGTGTAGAATTCCATTCATCCCTATGGAGGACTGCTCCTACTGGGGAGTACCAATATGGCCGACCGGTGGCTTCAAAGGCTCACAATATCCAATACATAGCATCAGCAATCCAGGGTAAATATATACAGTAAATCCGGAAAGTAGTCAGACACCTTCACTTTTTCCAAATTTTGTTACGTTACAGCCTTATTCTAAAATGGTCATCAATCTACACACAATACCCCATAATGACAAAGCGAAAACAGGTTTTTAGAAATGTTTGCAAGTGTATTAAAAATAAAAACAGAAATACCTTATTCACATAAGTATTCAGACCCTTTGCTATGACACTAGAAATTGAGCTCAGGTGCATCCTGATTCTATTCATCATCCTTGAGATGTTTCTACAACTTGATTGGAGTCTACTGTGGTAAATTCAATTGATTGGAAATTATTTGGAAAGGTACACGACTGTCTATATAAGGTCCCGCAGTTGACAGTGTATGTCAGAGCAAAAACCAAGCAATGAGGTCGAAGGAATTGTTCGTAGAGCTCCGAGACAGGATTGTGTCGAGGCACAGATCTGGGGAAGGGTAAAAAAACATTTATGCAGCATTGAAGGTCCCCAAGAACACAGTGGCCTCCATCATTCTTAAGTGGAAGAAGTTTGTAACCACCAAGACTCTTCCAAGAGCTGGACACTCGGTAAAACTGAGCAATCGGGGGAGAAGGGTCTTGGTCAGTGGGGTGACCAAGAACCCGATGTTCACTCTGACAGAGCTCCAGAGTTCCTCTGTGGAGATGGGAGAACCTTCCGGAAGGACAACCATCTCTGCAGCACTCCACCAATCAGGCCATTTTTGGCAGAGTGGCAGTGGTGTAAAGCGCTTAAGTAAAAAATATTGTTAAGTAGTTATTTTGGGTAGCTGGGGCCTCATTTATAAAAATGTTCTTAGATTTAAACTTGAACTTAGACGTAAGATAATTTCCGACGGTGTGCTTACGTTGGATTCATAAAAGATACTGAGCATAAAAAACCTTGCTTACGCAGGTTCTAAGAAGCCCATTTGTAACTTGTGATCAATAACTCTCAAATTAACTTAAAATTGACGGCACCTGAATGTGCCTTACAATCAGTGATTTCCCCTTATAGAATGCTAGCACAAATTAGGGTTTAGTCAGGAATAGCCATGGACCAAAGGAGAAAAGCTAACTTTTTGGAAGACGAGATCACGGCGATGGTAGAGGAGATTGAAGACATGTATTATTCGGTGGACTAAATAGTGGGTTGACAAACAAAGCTAAACAGGTAGCTTGGGAATGTGTCGCCGCTGCAGTGAACGAGGTGGGGCAGCAAGACAGAACTGTGGCTGATGTAAATAAGAAATGCTCTGACCTTAAACTGCAATGGAAAAAAAGAATATCCATACATAACCAGCAGGAAAATCACTTACGTCAAGTCTAGACTCTGCGTAGAGATAAGATCATTTCCACGTCACAGTAAGGTTTTAGAAATAACTACTTATACGTGGATTTCTGCGTAAGTCATACTTAAGATCAAAAGTGATCGTAAGTCTGTTTTATAAATGAGGCCCCTGTACTTTACTTGACTATTTATATTTTTGACAACTTTTACTTTTATTCCACTACATTCCTAAAGAAGATAATGTACTTTCTACTCCATACATTTTCCCTGACACCCAAAACTACTCGTTACATTTGGAATGTTTAGCAGGAAAGGAAAATTGTCTAATTGTCACGTCGTGTATGTAGGTGGCAGGGAAGTCAAGCGCAGGAGAATCAAACTTGGTATAAATTGAGTATTTTAATAACTTAACACACAAGCTCCAAAACCGAAGTCCATAATAAAATAAATGTGGGTACAAGAACCCGTCACACCAATCCATAAAACATGAACATAACAAATAACAATCTCTGACAAGGACATGAGGGGAAACAGAGGGTTAAATACACAACATATAATGAATGGGATTGGAACCAGGTGTGTAAGAAGACCAGACAAAACCAATGGAAAATGAAACATAGATCAATGATGGCTAGAAGACCGGTGACGTCGATCGCCGAGCACCGCCCGAACAAGGAGAGGCATCGACTTCGGCAGAAGTCGTGACACTAATTCACGGACTTAAAGAGAAAAACCTTGGTCATCCCTACTGCATCTGATCTGGCGGACTAAACACAAATGCTTTGTTTGTAAATGATGTCTGTGTTGGGAGTGTGCCCCTGGATATCCATCAATATATTTTTTTAAATAAAGTTGTGCCCTCTGGTATGCTTAATATAAGAAATGTGAAATGATTTAAACTTTTACTTTAGATACTTAAGTGTATTTAAAACCAAATATTTTTATACTTTTACTCTAGTATTATATTACTTGGTGACTTTCACTTTTACTTGAGTCATTTTCTATTATTAACAGCATCATAACGTGTGGATGTTGTTCAGCGGCAGGGACTTGGAGACTTGTCAGGGTCGAGGGAAAGATTAATGGAACAAAGTACATAGAGATCCTTGATGAAAACCTGCTCCAGAGCGCTCAGGCACTCAACTGGGGCAAAGGTTCACCTTCAAACAGGACAGCAACCCTAAGCACACAGCCAAACATTGCAGGAGTGGCTTTGGGACAAGTCTCTGAATATCCTTGAGTGTGCCAGCCAGAGCCCGGACTTGAACCCGATCCTACATCTCTGGAGAGACCTGAAAATATCTGTGCAGTGACGCTCCCCATCAAACCTGACAGACCTTGAGAGGATCTGCAGAAAAGAATGGGAGAAACTCCCAAATACAGGTGTGCCAACCTTGTAGCGTCATACCCAAGAAGACTCAAGGCTGTAATCGCTGCCAAAGGTGCTTCAACAAAGCACTGAGTAAAGGGTCTGAATAGTTATGTAAATGTGATATTTGAGTTTTTTTTGCTTTGTCATTATGGGTAATTGTGTGTAGATTGATGAGGGAAAAAACTATGTTTGTGATAGGGGGAAGTATTTTCACGTTCGGATGAAAAGGATGCCCAGAGTAAACTGCCTGCTACTCAGGCCCGGAAGCTAATATATGCACATTATTAGTGGATTTGGATAGAAAACACTCTGAAGTTTCTAAAACTGTTTGAATGATGTCTGTGAGTATAACAGAACTCATATGGCAGGCGAAAACCTGAGAAACATCCAACCAGGAAGTGGGAAATCTGAGGTTTGTAGTTTTTCAAGTCAATGCCTTTCGAATATACAGTGTAACTGGTGTCTTATTGCACTTCCTAAGGCTTACACTAGATGTCAACAGTCTTTAGAACCTTGTTTCAGGCTTCTACTATGAAGGGGCAGCGAATAAGAGCTGTTTGACTAAGGGGTCTGGCAGAATGCCTTGAGCTAAGTCACGCGTGCGGCCGTGAGAGCGAGCTGCGTTCCCTTTCATTTCTAAAGACAAAGGAATTGTCCGGTTGAAACATTATTGAAGATTTATGATAAAAACATCCTAAAGATTGATTCTATACATCGTTTGACATGTTTCTACGAACTGTAATATAACTTTTTTGACTTTTCGTCTGGACTTTCGTCTGGACTTGCCCGCGCCTTGTGAATTTCGATTGGTGAACTAAACTAGCTAACAAAAAGGGAGGTATTTGGACATAAAGATTAACTTTATCGAACAAAACAAACATTTATTGTGGAACTGGGATTACTGGGAGTGCATTCTGATGAAGATCATCAAAGGTAAGTTAATATTTATAAAGCTATTTCTGACTTTTACTGACTCCACAACATGGCGGGTATCTGTATGGCTTGTATTTGTGGCTTAGCGCTGTACTCAGATTATTGCATGGTGTGCTTTTTCCGTACAGCTTTTTTGAAATCTGACGCAGCGGTTGCATTAAGGAGAAGTATATCTTTAATTCTATGCATAACGCTTGTATCTTTTATCAAAGTTTATGATGAGTATTTTTGTAAATTGATGTGGCTCTCTGCAAAGTTGCCAGATGTTTTCGAGGCACAACATTACTGAACATAACGCGCCAATGTAAACTGAGATTTTTGGATATAAATATGAGTTTTATCGAACAAAACATACATGTATTGTGTAACATGAAGTCCTATGTGTGCCATCTGATGAAGATCATCAAAGGTTAGTGATTCATTTTATCTCTATTTCTGTTTTTTGTGACTCCTCTCTTTGGCTGGAAAATGGCTGTATGTTTTTCTGTGACTAGGCGCTGACCTAACATAATCGTATGGTGTGCTTTCGCTGTAAAGCCTTTTTGAAATCGAAGACGGTGGCTAGATTAACAAGAAGTTAAGCTTTAATTTGATTTATTGCACTTCAATATTTTTGAATTTTGCGCTCTGCCATTTCAACAGATGTTGTCGAGGGGTTCCACTAGCGGAACTGTACATCTGTCACGTCCTGATCTATTTATACCTGTGTTTCTGTCTGTCTGTGCCAGTTCGTCTTGTTTGTCAAACTTACCAGCGTTTACCCTGTCAGCTCCTGTCTTTTCCCAGTCTCTCTTTTTCTTATCCTCCTGGTTTTTGACCCTTCCCTGTCCTGACCTGGTACCTGCCTGCCTGACCACTCTGCCTGTCCCTGACCCTGAGCCTGTCTGCCATCCTGTACATTTGCCCCACCTCTGGATTACTGAACTATGCCTGTCCCTGACCCTGAGCCTGCCTGCCGTCCTGTACCTTTGCAACTACTCTGGATTATCGACCCCTGCCTGCCTTGACCTGTCGTTTGCCTACCCATGTTGTTACAATAAACATTGTTACTTACATTTACATTTACATTTAAGTCATTTAGCAGACGCTCTTATCCAGAGCGACTTACAAGTTGGTGCATTCACCTTATGATGTCCAGTGGAACAACCACTAGTTGTTAGTGCATCTAACTCTAAGGGGGGGGGGGGGGGGGGGTTAGAAGGATTACTTTATCCTATCCTAGGTATTCCTTAAAGAGGAATCTTTAAGGTGCAGACACAGTCTGCACTTGGGTCTTACCTTGATACCTGATAACATCATTGATCCATACCCACACATGCAGTGAGAGCCGGCTCTAGCCTTTTGGGGCCCAAAGTAAAGCGGAGAGAAAAAATATGTTTTTGAGTTAATATACTGAAATGTAATTTTTTTCTCCATGTAATTGTATAACTAATTTAATGCAATTATAGTCATTTTGACATGGGGTGGAGAGAAAAAGTATCAATTTTAACAGGTAATTTCCTGCAATTCTACACATGAACTCAGGGCCCTGGGTCTGAACTACTCCCTGTCCTATACTTCCTGGTCCTAGATGCCAGGTGGTGAGGGTAGGCAACAACACCTTCGCCATACTTATCCTCAACACGGGGGCCCCACAGGGGTGTGTGCTCAGCCCCTTCTTGTACTTCCTCTTCACCCATGACTACGTGGCTATGTGCAACTCCAACAGCATGGCTCTCCAGAGTGTGGTGCAATCAGTCCAACGCATCACCCATGGCACACTGCCTGCCCTCCAGAAAATGTATAGCACTCGGTGTCAAGGAAGGTCAAGAAGATCATTAAGGACCTCAGCCATGTGAGCCATGATCTGTTCACTCTGCTACCATCTAGCAGACAGTTTTATTTTTTATTTTTTAAATGTAACCTTTATTTTGACTGGGAGTCATGCTGTGACCAAGGTCCCTTTCCCAGATAAACGCTGCATTCACATCAATAACCATCGCAAACACATCAATATACACTATACACATCAATAATACCCATCATTATACACTATAAACATCAATATACACTATACTGTTTGTGACCTCATGAAAGACAGCCACATTACCCTAACACTGTTTATACAGGTTCCTCACTTATGAGGCTTGCATCTAATTCTTGTATAAAATGAATGAGTGATTTGTGAATTATTTTTTCACTATTTGTGAAAGTATGTAATGTGATGTTAAACCTTTAGCTTAGCTCATCACTAAGCTAAGGACCCTGGGACTAAACACCTCCCTCTGCAACTGGATCCTGGACTTCCTGACGGGCCGCCCCCAGGTGGTAAGCGTAGGCAACAACACATCTGCCATGCTGATCCTCAACCTGGAGGATCGGCGTGGCAGATTTTGCTGACGACACAACAGTTGTAGGCATGATCACCGACAATAATGAGACAGCCTATAGGCAGGAGGTCAGAGAACTTGCAGTGTGGTGAGCAAGACAAAGGAGCTGATCGTGGACTACAGGAAAAGGAGGGCCGAACACGCCCCTATTCACATTGGCAGGGCTGTAGTGGAGTGGGTCGAGAGCTTCAAGTTCCTTGGTGTCCACATCACCAACAAACTATCATGGTTCAAACACACCAAGACAGTCGTGAAGGGGGCACGACAATGCCTATTCCTCCTCGTGAGACTGAAAAGATTTTGCCTGGGTCACCAGATCCTCATAAAGTTCTACAGCTGCGCCATCGAGAGCATCCTGACCAGCATTGCAACTGCTCGGCATCCGACCATAAGGCGTTATAGAGGGTAGTGCGTATGGCCCAATACGTTCCTGGGGCCAAGCTTCCTGCCATCCAGGACCTCTATACTAGGCAGAGGAAGGCCCAAAGAATTTTCAAAGACTCCAGTCACCCAAGCCATAGACTGTTGTTTCTGCTTCCACACGGTAAGCGCCAAGTCTAGATCCTAAAGGTTCCTTAACAGCTTCTACCCCCAAGCCATAAGATTGCTGAACAATTAATCAAATGCCTACCCGGACTATTTGTATTGACCATTGCTGCTACTCGCTGTTTGTTATCTAGTCATGGTCACTTTACCCCTACCTACATGTACATATTACCTCAATTACCTCGACTAACCTGTACCACCTTCACATTGATTGGGTACCGGTACCTCCTGTATATAGCCTCGTTATAGATATTTTATTGTGTTACTTTACTTTTTGTAAATATTTTCTGAACTCTATTTTTCTTAAAACTGCATTGTTGGTTAAGGGCTTGTATGTAAGCATTTCACTGTATGGTCTACACCTGTTGTATTCGGCGCATGTAACAAATACAATGTGATTTGTTTTGATTTTAATCAGCTTTTTGAATTTACCCTGGAGGCACCAATTCATACAATTTTAGAGAACCTTGGAGATTATTTCACAAGGTGCAAAAAAATTAAAAGCAGATTTACCTAACTCAGTGGAGATGGAAGGGATCTCCCAAAGTTAGCCATCCCTGAGATGGGGTCTGGTATCTCATAAGTTAACAATGAAGTAAGGTACGGCAGAAGTTTAGGCCGGAGGGCTACATAACTAAAAAGAGCTGGGACAGAGAGACAGAGACATGTCAACAGCTGGCTACCTGCCTGGTACTCAGCCATGCACCTGCCTTCAGAAAGTATTCACACCCCTTGACTTTTTCCATATTTTGTTGTGTTACAGCCTGAATTTAAAATAAATTAAATAGAGATTATTTTTGTCACCTGCCTACACGCGATACCACATAACGTCAAAGTGGAATTAAGTTTTAGAAATGTTTACAAATTAATTAAAAAGGAAAAGCTGAAATGTCTTGAGTCAATAAATATTTAACCCCTTTGTTATGGCAAGTTCAGGAGTAAAAATGTACTTAACAAGTCACATATTTAGTTGCATGGAGTCACTCTGTGTGCAATAATAGTGTTTAACATAATTTTTTTATGACTACCTCATCTCTGTACCACACACATACAATTATCTGTAAGGTCCCTCAGTCGAGAATTTTTAACACAGATTCAACCACAAAGACGAGGGAGGTTTACCAATGCCTCGCGAAGAAGGGCACCTATTGGTAAAAATAGCAAACATGAATAACCCTTTAAGCAAGGTGAAGTTATTAATTACACTTTGGATGGTGTGTCAATACACCCGTCACTACAAAGATAGAGGTGTCGTTCCTAACTCAGTTGCCGGAGAGGAAGGAAACCACTCAGGGATCTCACCATGAGGCCAATGGTGACTTTAAAACAGTTACACAATTGAATTGCTGTGAAAACGGATCACCAACATTGTAGTTACTCCACAATACTAACCTAAAGGACAGAGTGTAAAGAAGGAAGCCTGTACAGAATAACAAAGCATGCATCCTGTTTGCAACAAGGCACTAAAGTAATACTGCAAAAAAGATGTGGCAAAGCAATTGACTTTTTTGTCCTGAATACAAAGTGTTATGTTTGGGGTAAATCCAATACATCATATTACTGAGTACCAATCTCCATATTTTTAAGCATAGTGGTGGCTGCTTCATGTTATGGGTATGCTTGTAATCATTAAGGTCTGGTGAGTTTTTCAGGATAATAAAGAAACGAATGCAGCTAAGCACATGCAAAATCCTATAGGAAAACCTGGTTCAGTTTTCTTTCCCCGAGACACTGGGAGATGAATTCACCTTTAAGCAGGACAATAACCTAAAACACAAGGCCAAATCTACACTAGAGTTGCTTACCAAGAAGACAGTGAATGTTCCTGAGTGGCCGAGTCACAGTTTTGACTTAAATCTACTTGAAAATCTATGGCAAGACCTGAAAATAGTTGCCTAGCAATGATCAACAACCAATTTGACAGAGCTTGAAGAATAAAAAAAATAAAAAAGGGCAAATGTTGCACAATACAGGTGTGCAAAGCTCTTAGAGACATACCCTGAAATACTTTGTATTCACTGCCAGCTGTCTTCACTGTCAAAGGTGCTTCTACAAAGTATCACCCCCCTCACACACACACACATATATATATTTGGGAGAGGGTTGTGGGGTGTTGGGGGTGGGGGGAGTTGAGTCACCACCGGTTTATCCTGATGATGTCACCACTTCCTCACTCACTCACACTCTCTTATCATTTTCTGTCATTTTATACCTGCCACTTAGGCTAGAGGTGGGGGAGGAAGGACAGGACAGGGCAGGGTGGGGTGGAACAATAAAACAGTTACAAAGCACACAAACACAAGCACACAAACTTATATACACACACTCACACACACATTGAGTTAACCCTTGTAGCACTGGTTGGTCAGTCTGTGTACAGGGAATGTCTGGTCTCTCTGTGCTGTAAGAACACTTGGGGATTGCATCATTCTATCAGCACACAGACAGAGCCCAGTGCATTGCAAGCTTATGGTGGGAGAAGCACAGATTGATGAACCATAGGCCATTGCTACTGTAAGGATAGGAAATGGATGTTGGTGATTGATTAGTAAGGCCTGGCTAGTGCCTATCAATTGTTATGTGTCACGCAAGATAATTGAGATGGTGGTTGCCTGTCAAGAATAAAGTCACCACTTGTAGAGCTCCTGTATTTTTGCCTCTGTCTTGTCTTAACTTTCATTATAGTTGACGTTCCCATCTCCGAACCTTCTAAATGGCCAGTTACACAACCAATGGAAAAACACAAAGTGTCACTTCCATGCAATGACAAGCATTTAATGTCGGCTATGAAAAGCCAATTGACATTTTCTCTTGAGGTGTTGAACTGCTGCACCCTCTATAACCACATTTGAATGTCTTGAAGAACAATCTTGCCTGTTGGCCATGTACGCTTATAATCTCCACCCGGCACAGACAGAAAAGGACTGGCCACCCCCGGAGGCAGGTTCCTCTCTAGGTTTCTTACATCAGCTGATGTCGCAAAGTGCTGTACAGAAACCCAGCCTAAAACCCCAAACAGCAAGCAATGCAGGTGTGGAAGCACGGTGGCTCGGAAAAACTCCCTAGAAAGGCCAGAACCTAGGAAGAAACCTAGAGAGGAACCAGGCTATGAGGGGTGGCCAGTGCTCTTCTGGCTGTGCCTGTAAATAAAGCACTTCTTTACAATAATGTACTGCTAAAGCAAAATTACTTTGGAATTTACAGTTACATACTGTACTTTTTAGAATTATTAACCTATAGGCAACAGTAAGGCTTTATTTTGATATAACATCTGTAGATGCTCTACAGACTAATGTATCTATTGGTAACATTTCAACAAACTATCTACTAACTCTAACACTAGCTCTAATCCTAACCTTAACCCTTATCCCTAAACTTAACCCCTTACCCTAACCCTAGCCCTAGCGCTCACCTTAGCAAGCAGGTACTTATCAACAGATTGTTGATAGTATGACCATCTGTACAGCATCTACAGATGGAAAATAAGGACTATCCAAATAAAGTGTGACCCAGGTAACTGGCTACTGGTAAGTTACCGTAAAAACAATTTACAGTTTTTAAAGTGTGTATTTTAAATTGTACTGTAATTCCACCCCACAGAATACAGTACCCTACCGTGTTTTTGGAGGGACAATTTTGGGTGGATTGTATTGTTGTTTCTGGCTCATTCACTTATTTAGACGTGCCTTGAGGCTACATTTCTTGCACCCTTTAGTGAGATTTATTTACCAATTTTACTGATATACTGTATGGTAGTAGTGTCCCAACAATTAAATGTTTATACGGGACATATTGGAGCAGCAGCAAGTCTTAAACATTTAATAGTTGAGTACTTGGGCTCTCGAGTGGTGCAGCGGTCTAAGGCACTGCATCTCAGTGCAAGAGGTGTCACTATAGTACCTCGTTCGAATACAAGCTGTAGGCCATCATTGTAAATAAGAATTTGTTCTTAACTGACTTGCCTAGTTAAATATATATAAATATAATAATAATTGCCATGTCCTTTGATCTGTTTTATCCTGCAGTCACTGCCAGTTTGGAAGCCTTTGTTGAGGCCTCTAAAAATGTAAGTGATTTAAAATACCAAATATTCATATGCTGTAATAATAAAACACCTTACCTAGCAGCCAACCTGCTTCCACCAATCCCGTGTAATTACAGTAAAATACACTCCCCACCTCCCCTCAATGCATTTAATTAATTAATGAATTCATCCATTAATTAATTTATTACAATTAGTGCCATTTCTTTTACAGCATAATACAGTACATTTTACAGTAATGTACTGCTCTGATTTTACAGTAACTTGCTTGCAGCCAATTGCCTCCAAGTTACTGTAAACATGACAGGCAAGCTTGCATGCATGATATCATACATGATTTTTTGGGACACTTAGCTAAATTAGCTATTTTACTGACTGTTCAAGAATGATTCATAGACAGAATAGTGGTGTTTCACTGTGAAGCTAGTATTGTATTAGAGCTGCGTTTTTTTCTAACGAGTAGGCTTGTGTGGTGAATATTTATACAGTTTCAAGTTTCAAGTTTTAATGTCACATTCACAAGTACAGCGAAATGCTTTTCTTGCAGCTCTAAACCCAACAATGCAGCAATACATATCAATGTAGTTCTTAAAATAACATGAGGTAGAACAAAAACACACTAGAAATAAAAAATAATAAATAACAACTATCATACCAGTGCATAATATTAAATGACACCGATGTTGAAAATAACATGGTTTTACATTCACTGATAAATAATACTGAAAGTTGATATGATGCAATCTAAATAGATTAAAAGGTCTAGGCTACTTCATCATAATGGAAGCTAAATGCATTGCATACAAAGCAAATACTGGCATGAGATTAAGGATAACACGTCCAATATGATTGTATAAATGCATATCAAACAATGAAATGAATACAGTATTGTAATATTATTGATGCCTTTCTCTCCTTGCAGGGGATTTGACAGATGAACTGCAGTCCCCAGAGGCCCAAGCCTCAAACCAGAAATGTGGAGACATCAACACCTGTCATTTTGAATACATAAAAAAAATACATATTGGTTTTCCTCTGTGCACGAATCCTTAAAACACAGCCCATTGCACAAAATAAGTAAACCCCAAGTAAGGGATATCTCAAGGAGATTCACCTCCAACATTCATAAACTTGTTCAGTACACGTGGCAAATTTAGTCATGACAACCATAGGTTTTGTTTATACACAGGACAAGAGTTTACAGGTTTTTGTTCCACCCCTTCACTAACACCTAATTCATCTAATTGTGGTCAAAATTGAAGACGTGCACACAGTGCAATCCCCTGGGACAGAAATCACGTCTCTATTTTAGAATGAGCTTCATAAGCTACAATGTCCTGACAAATCTGCATGATAAACAATAACATGGGTGAATCTATTTCTCCTGGATTATATCCTGGGATATGATGATTATCCTGGTGGCTGGGAGGTTAACAACAAGTTCCTTACATCTGTGTGGTGTTGGGGTGGGATGTCCTTGTGTCGGGGTGGGATGTCCTTGTGTCGGGGTGGGATGTCCTTGTGTCAGGGTGGGATGTCCTTGTGTCGGGGTGGGATGTCCTTGTGTCGGGGTGGAATGTCCTTGTGTCGGGGTGGGATGTCCTTGTGTCGGGGTGGGATGTCCTTGTGTCAGTGTGGGATGTCCTTGTGTCGGGGTGGGATGTCCTTGTGTCGGGGTGGGATGTCCTTGTGTCAGTGTGGGATGTCCTTGTGTCGGGGTGGGATGTCCTTGTGTCGGGGTGGGATGTCCTTGTGTCAGGGTGGGATGTCCTTGTGTCAGGGTGGGATGTCCTTGTGTCGGGGTGGGATGTCCTTGTGTCAGGGTGGGATGTCCTTGTGTCAGGGTGGGATGTCCTTGTGTCAGGGTGGGATGTCCTTGTGTCGGGGTGGGATGTCCTTGTGTCAGGGTGGGATGTCCTTGTGTCAGTGTGGGATGTCCTTGTGTCAGGGTGGGACGTCCTTGTGTCGGGGTGGGCTGTCCTTGTGTCGGGGTGGGACGTCCTTGTGTCGGGGTGGGATGTCCTTGTGTCGGGGTGGGATGTCCTTGTGTCGGGGTGGGATGTCCTTGTGTCAGGGTGGGATGTCCTTGTGTCAGGGTGGGATGTCCTTGTGTCGGGGTGGGATGTCCTTGTGTCGGGGTGGGCCGTCCTTGTGTCGGGGTGGGACGTCCTTGTGTCGGGGTGGGATGTCCTTGTGTCAGGGTGGGATGTCCTTGTGTCGGGGTGGGCTGTCCTTGTGTCGGGGTGGGATGTCCTTGTGTCGGGGTGGGATGTCCTTGTGTCGGGGTGGGATGTCCTTGTGTCGGGGTGGGATGTCCTTGTGTCGGGGTGGGATGTCCTTGTGTCGGGGTGGGATGTCCTTGTGTCGGGGTGGGCTGTCCTTGTGTCGGGGTGGGATGTCCTTGTGTCAGGGTGGGACGTCCTTGTGTCGGGGTGGGATGTCCTTGTGTCGGGGTGGGCTGTCCTTGTGTCGGGGTGGGATGTCCTTGTGTCGGGGTGGGATGTCCTTGTGTCAGGGTGGGATGTCCTTGTGTCGGGGTGGGATGTCCTTGTGTCGGGGTGGGCTGTCCTTGTGTCGGGGTGGGATGTCCTTGTGTCAGGGTGGGACGTCCTTGTGTCGGGGTGGGATGTCCGTGTGTCGGGGTGGGCTGTCCTTGTGTCAGGGTGGGATGTCCTTGTGTCGGGGTGGGATGTTCTTGTGTCAGGGTGGGATGTCCTTGTGTCAGGGTGGGATGTCCTTGTGTCGGGGTGGGATGTCCTTGTGTCGGGGTGGGCTGTCCTTGTGTCGGGGTGGGATGTCCTTGTGTCAGGGTGGGACGTCCTTGTGTCGGGGTGGGATGTCCTTGTGTCGGGGTGGGCTGTCCTTGTGTCGGGGTGGGATGTCCTTGTGTCGGGGTGGGATGTCCTTGTGTCGGGGTGGGATGTCCTTGTGTCGGGGTGGGATGTCCTTGTGTCGGGGTGGGATGTCCTTGTGTCGGGGTGGGATGTCCTTGTGTCAGGGTGGGACGTCCTTGTGTCAGGGTGGGATGTCCTTGTGTCGGGGTGGGACGTCCTTGTGTCGGGGTGGGCTGTCCTTGTGTCGGGGTGGGACGTCCTTGTGTCGGGGTGGGATGTCCTTGTGTCAGGGTGGGATGTCCTTGTATCGGGGTGGGCTGTCCTTGTGTCGGGGTGGGATGTCCTTGTGTCGGGGTGGGATGTCCTTGTGTCGGGGTGGGATGTCCTTGTGTCGGGGTGGGATGTCCTTGTGTCGGGGTGGGCTGTCCTTGTGTCGGGGTGGGATGTCCTTGTGTCGGGGTGGGACGTCCTTGTGTCGGGGTGGGATGTCCTTGTGTCGGGGTGGGCTGTCCTTGTGTCAGGGTGGGATGTCCTTGTGTCGGGGTGGGATGTCCTTGTGTCAGGGTGGGATGTCCTTGTGTCGGGGTGGGATGTCCTTGTGTCGGGGTGGGCTGTCCTTGTGTCGGGGTGGGATGTCCTTGTGTCAGGGTGGGACGTCCTTGTGTCGGGGTGGGATGTCCTTGTGTCGGGGTGGGCTGTCCTTGTGTCGGGGTGGGATGTCCTTGTGTCGGGGTGGGATGTCCTTGTGTCGGGGTGGGATGTCCTTGTGTCGGGGTGGGATGTCCTTGTGTCGGGGTGGGATGTCCTTGTGTCGGGGTGGGATGTCCTTGTGTCAGGGTGGGACGTCCTTGTGTCAGGGTGGGATGTCCTTGTGTCGGGGTGGGATGTCCTTGTGTCGGGGTGGGATGTCCTTGTGTCGGGGTGGGATGTCCTTGTGTCGGGGTGGGCTGTCCTTGTGTCAGTGTGGGATGTCCTTGTGTCGGGGTGGGATGTCCTTGTGTCGGGGTGGGCTGTCCTTGTGTCGGGGTGGGCTGTCCTTGTGTCGGGGTGGGATGTCCTTGTGTCAGGGTGGGACGTCCTTGTGTCGGGGTGGGATGTTCTTGTGTCGGGGTGGGCTGTCCTTGTGTCAGGGTGGGATGTCCTTGTGTCGGGGTGGGATGTCCTTGTGTCGGGGTGGGATGTCCTTGTGTCGGGGTGGGATGTCCTTGTGTCGGGGTGGGATGTCCTTGTGTCAGGGTGGGACGTCCTTGTGTCAGGGTGGGATGTCCTTGTGTCAGGGTGGGATGTCCTTGTGTCGGGGTGGGATGTCCTTGTGTCGGGGTGGGATGTCCTTGTGTCGGGGTGGGATGTCCTTGTGTCGGGGTGGGCTGTCCTTGTGTCGGGGTGGGATGTCCGTCAATCTGGAACAAGCAGAGACAAGGAGAGAGAAATGAACCTCACTGCTCAAATTTCAGTGCTGGTTCAAGTTGCTGAACACACAACTACCTTTATTATGGGAAAGCCTCCCCGGTGAAGGATACATGGGATTGGGACATGCCAATTTTGACATTCTGTCTCGAAATTCTGCCTTAAAAGGCATCCTCCTTATTATCACCAGCTGATGTCTCATTAAACCAACATACGCGCTAAATTCACCCACACAAATGCAACCATTATTAATCTCATTAATCTCAATTGCAACCATTATTGGCCACCCCATTAACGCTCCCTAAAAGATGAGGCCGGTGTCTTGTTAGCAACAAGTCTTTCAAGATATATTTGCCCTATTGGTGGTATTGTCATCGCAACAAATTAGTCCGTTTTGAACAGACTAAGGCAATTTATCTATTTGACAAGCATTTCGTACAATAGAAATAAAGAATTTCCTTGTTTACCACGGCAAATTTACTGTGGTAATTTACCTGACACTTTGTATGAATGGAAACTAATGTTGGTGTAGCCTATTGACTATTATTATTTTATAAACTAATGTCGGTGTAGCCTACAGACCTATTATTTTATAAACTAATGTTAGTGTAGCCTACAGACTTATTATTTTATAAACTAATGTCGGTGTAGCCTACAGACTTATTATTTTATAAACTAATGTTAGTGTAGCCTACAGACTTATTTTTTTATAAACTAATGTTCGTGTAGCCTACTGACTTATTATTTTATAAACTAATGTTAGTGTAGCCTACAGCCTTATTATTTTATCAACTAATGTCGGTGTAGCCTACTGACTGTTATTATTTTATAAACTAATGTTAGTGTAGCCTACAGACTTATTATTTTATAAACGAATGTTAGTGTAGCCTACTGACTTATTATTTTATAAACTAATGTTAGTGTAGCCTACTGACTTATTATTTTATAAACTAATGTTAGTGTAGCCTACATACTTATTATTTTATAAACTAATGTCGGTGTAGCCTACTGACTGTTATTATTTTATAAACTAATGTTAGTGTAGCCTACTGACTTATTATTTTATAAACTAATGTTAGTGTAGCCTACAGACTTATTATTTTATAAACTAATGTTAGTGTAGCCTACATACTTATTATTTTATAAACTAATGTCGGTGTAGCCTACAGACTTATTATTTTATAAACTAATGTTAGTGTAGCCTACAGACTTATTATTTTATAAACTAATGTTAGTGTAGCCTACAGACTTATTATTTTATAAACGAATGTTAGTGTAGCCTACTGACTTATTATTTTATAAACTAATGTTAGTGTAGCCTACTGACTTATTATTTTATAAACTAATGTTAGTGTAGCCTACAGACTTATTATTTTATAAACTAATGTTAGTGTAGCCTACATACTTATTATTTTATAAACTAATGTCGGTGTAGCCTACTGACTGTTATTATTTTATAAACTAATGTTAGTGTAGCCTACTGACTTATTATTTTATAAACTAATGTTAGTGTAGCCTACAGACTTATTATTTTATAAACTAATGTTAGTGTAGCCTACATACTTATTATTTTATAAACTAATGTCGGTGTAGCCTACTGACTGTTATTATTTTATAAACTAATGTTAGTGTAGCCTACTGACTTATTATTTTATAAACTAATGTTAGTGTAGCCTACAGACTTATTATTTTATAAACTAATGTTAGTGTAGCCTACATACTTATTATTTTATAAACTAATGTCGGTGTAGCCTACAGACTTATTATTTTATAAACTAATGTTAGTGTAGCCTACAGACTTATTATTTTATAAACTAATGTTAGTGTAGCCTACTGACTTATTATTTTATAAACTAATGTTAGTGTAGCCTACAGACTTATTATTTTATAAACTAATGTCGGTGTAGTCTACTGACTGTTATTATTTTATAAACTAATGTTAGTGTAGCCTACAGACTTATTATTTTATAAACTAATGTTAGTGTAGCCTACTGACTTATTATTTTATAAACTAATGTTAGTGTAGCCTACTGACTTATTATTTTATAAACTAATGTTGGTGTAGCCTACTGACTGTTATTATTTTATAAACTAATGTTGGTGAAGCCTACTGACTGTTATTATTTTATAAACTAATGTTGGTGTAGCCTACTGACTTATTATTTTATAAACTAATGTTGGTGTAGGCTACTGACTTATTATTTTATAAACTAATGTTAGTGTAGCCTACTGACTTATTATTTTATAAACTAATGTTAGTGTAGCCTACTGACTGTTATTATTTTATAAACTGATGTTGGTGTAGCCTACTGACTGTTATTATTTTATAAACTAATGTTGGTGTAGCCTACTGACTTATTATTTTATAAACTAATGTTAGTGTAGCCTACTGACTTATTATTTTATAAACTAATGTTGGTGTAGGCTACTGACTGTTATTATTTTATAAACTAATGTTGGTGTAGCCTACTGACTGTTATTATTTTATAAACTAATGTTGGTGTAGCCTACTGACTTATTATTTTATAAACTAATGTTAGTGTAGCCTACTGACTTAATATTTTATAAACTAATGTTGGTGTAGCCTACTGACTGTTATTATTTTATAAACTAATGTTGGTGTAGCCTACTGACTGTTATTATTTTATAAACTAATGTTAGTGTAGTCTACTGACTTATTATTTTATAAACTAATGTTGGTGTAGCCTACTGACTGTTATTATTTTATAAACTAATGTTGGTGTAGCCTACTGACTGTTATTATTTTATAAACTAATGTCGGTGTAGCCTACTGACTTATTATTTTAGAAACTAATGTCGGTGTAGCCTACTGACTGTTATTATTTTATAAACTAATGTTGGTGTAGCCTACTGACTTATTATTTTATAAACTAATGTCGGTGTAGTCTACTGACTGTTATTATTTTATAAACTAATGTTGGTGCAGCCTACTGACTTATTATTTAATAACCTAATGTCGGTGTAGCCTACTGACTGTTATTATTTTATAAACTAATGTTGGTGTAGCCTACTGACTTATTATTTATAAACTAATGTTGGTGTAGCCTACTGACTGTTATTATTTTATAAACTAATGTTAGTGTAGCCTACTGACTGTTATTATTTTATAAACTAATGTTGGTGTAGCCTACTGACTTATTATTTTATAAACTAATGTCAGTGTAGGCTACTGACTGTTATTATTTTATAAAATAATGTTGGTGTAGCCTACTGACTGTTATTATTTTATAAACTAATGTCAGTGTAGCCTACTGACTGTTATTATTTTATAAACTAATGTCGGTGTAGCCTACTGACTGTTATTATTTTATAAACTAATGTCGGTGTAGCCTACTGACTGTTATTATTTTATAAAATAATGTTGGTGTAGCCAACTGACTGTTATTATTTTATAAACTAATGTTGGTGTAGTCTACTGACTTATTATTTTAAAAACTAATGTTGGTGTAGCCTACTGACTGTTATTATTTTATAAACTAATGTCGGTGTAGTCTACTGACTTATTATTTTAAAAACGAATGTTGGTGTAGTCTACTGACTTATTATTTTAAAAACTAATGTTGGTGTAGCCTACTGACTGTTATTATTTTATAAACTAATGTTGGTGTAGCCTACTGACTTATTATTTTATAAACTAATGTTGGTGTAGCCTACTGACTGTTATTATTTTATAAAATAATGTTGGTGTAGCCTACTGATTGTTATTATTTTATAAACTAATGTTGGTGTAGCCTACTGACTGTTATTATTTTATAAAATAATGTTGGTGTAGCCTACTGACTGTTATTATTTTATAAACTAATGTTGGTGTAGTCTACTGACTTATTATTTTAAAAACTAATGTTGGTGTAGCCTACTGAATGTTATTATTTTATAAACTAATGTCGGTGTAGTCTACTGACTTATTATTTTAAAAACGAATGTTGGTGTAGTCTACTGACTTATTATTTTATAAACTAATGTTGGTGTAGCCTACTGACTTATTATTTTATAAAATAATGGTTATCTAGCCTACTGACTGTTATTATTTTATAAAATAATGTTGGTGTAGCCACTGACTGTTATTATTTTATAAACTAATGTTGGTGTAGCCTACTGACTTATTATTTTATAAACTAATGTTAGTGTAGCCTACTGACTGTTATTATTTTATAAACTAATGTCGGTGTAGTCTACTGACTTATTATTTTATAAACTAATGTCGGTGTAGTCTACTGACTGTTATTATTTTATAAACTAATGTCGGTGTAGTCTACTGACTTATTATTTTATAAACTAATGTCGGTGTAGCCTACTGACTGTTATTATTTTATAAACTAATGTCGGTGTAGCCTACTGACTGTTATTATTTTATAAAATAATGTCGGTGTAGCCTACTGACTGTTATTATTTTATAAACTAATGTCGGTGTAGCCTACTGACTGTTATTATTTTATAAACTAATGTCGGTGTAGCCTACTGACTTTTATTATTTTATAAAATAATGTTGGTGTAGCCAACTGACTGTTATTATTTTATAAACTAATGTTGGTGTAGTCTACTGACTTATTATTTTAAAAACTAATGTTGGTGTAGCCTACTGACTGTTATTATTTTATAAACTAATGTCGGTGTAGTCTACTGACTTATTATTTTAAAAACGAATGTTGGTGTAGTCTACTGACTTATTATTTTAAAAACTAATGTTGGTGTAGCCTACTTACTGTTATTATTTTATAAACTAATGTTGGTGTAGCCTACTGACTTATTATTTTATAAACTAATGTTGGTGTAGCCTACTGACTGTTATTATTTTATAAAATAATGTTGGTGTAGCCTACTGATTGTTATTATTTTATAAACTAATGTTGGTGTAGCCTACTGACTGTTATTATTTTATAAAATAATGTTGGTGTAGCCTACTGACTGTTTGTATTTTATAAACTAATGTTGGTGTAGTCTACTGACTTATTATTTTAAAAACTAATGTTGGTGTAGCCTACTGACTGTTATTATTTTATAAACTAATGTCGGTGTAGTCTACTGACTTATTATTTTAAAAACGAATGTTGGTGTAGTCTACTGACTTATTATTTTAAAAACTAATGTTGGTGTAGCTTACTGACTGTTATTATTTTATTAACTAATTTCGGTGTAGCCTACTGACTGTTATTATTTTATAAACTAATGTTGGTGTAGCCTACTGACTGTTATTATTTTATAAACTAATGTTGGTGTAGCCTACTGACTTATTATTTTATAAACTAATGTTAGTGTAGCCTACTGACTGTTATTATTTTATAAACTAATGTCGGTGTAGTCTACTGACTTATTATTTTATAAACTAATGTTGGTGTAGTCTACTGACTGTTATTATTTTATAAACTAATGTCGGTGTAGTCTACTGACTTATTATTTTATAAACTAATGTCGGTGTAGCCTACTGACTGTTATTATTTTATAAACTAATGTTGGTGTAGCCTACTGACTGTTATTATTTTATAAACTAATGTCGGTGTAGCCTACTGACTGTTATTATTTTATAAACTAATGTCGGTGTAGCCTACTGACTTATTATTTTATAAACTAATGTTGGTGTAGCCTACTGACTGTTATTATTTTATAAACTAATGTCGGTGTAGCCTACTGACTGTTATCATTTTATTAACTAACGTCGGTGTATCCTACTGACTTATTATTTTATAAACTAATATTGGTGTAGCCTACTGACTGTTATTATTTAATAACTAATGTCGGTGTAGCCTACTGACTGTTATTATTTTATAAAATAATGTCGGTGTAGTCTACTGACTGTTATTATTTTATAAACTAATGTTGGTGTAGTCTACTGACTTATTATTTTAGAAACTAATGTCGGTGTAGCCTACTGACTGTTATTATTTTATAAACTAATGTTGGTGTAGCCTACTGACTGTTATTATTTTATAAACTAATGTTGGTGTAGCCTACTGACTTATTATTTTATAAACTAATGTCGGTGTAGCCTACTGACTGTTATTATTTTATAAACTAATGTTGGTGTAGCCTACTGACTTATTATTTTATAAACTAATGTCGGTGTAGTCTACTGACTGTTATTATTTTATAAACTAATGTTGGTGTAGCCTACTGACTGTTATTATTTTATAAACTAATGTCGGTGTAGCCTACTGACTGTTATTATTTTATTAACTAACGTCGGTGTATCCTACTGACTTATTATTTTATAAACTAAGGTTGGTGTAGCCTACTGACTGTTATTATTTTATAAACTAATGTCGGTGTAGCCTACTGACTGTTATTATTTAATAAAATAATGTCGGTGTAGTCTACTGACTGTTATTATTTTATAAACTAATGTTGGTGTAGTCTACTGACTTATTATTTTAGAAACTAATGTTGGTGTAGCCTACTGACTGTTATTATTTTATAAACTAATGTTGGTGTAGCCTACTGACTTATTATTTTAGAAACTAATGTCGGTGTAGCCTACTGACTGTTATTATTTTATAAACTAATGTTGGTGTAGCCTACCGACTTATTATTTTATAAACTAATGTCGGTGTAGTCTACTGACTGTTATTATTTTATAAACTAATGTTGGTGTAGCCTACTGACTGTTATTATTTTATAAACTAATGTCGGTGTAGCCTACTGACTATTATTATTTTATAAACTAATGTTGGTGTAGCCTACAGACTTATTATTTTATAAACTAATGTTGGTGTAGCCTACTGACTTATTATTTTATAAACTAATGTCAGTGTAGGCTACTGACTGTTATTATTTTATAAACTAATGTCGGTGTAGCCTACTGACTGTTATTATTTTATAAAATAATGTCGGTGTAGCCTACTGACTGTTATTATTTTATAAAATAATGTCGGTGTAGCCTACTGACTGTTATTATTTTATAAACTAATGTCAGTGTAGCCTACTGACTGTTATTATTTTATAAACTAATGTCGGTGTAGCCTACTGACTGTTATTATTTTATAAAATTATGTTGGTGTAGCCAACTGACTGTTATTATTTTATAAACTAATGTTGGTGTAGTCTACTGACTTATTATTTTAAAAACTAATGTTGGTGTAGCCTACTGACTGTTATTATTTTATAAACTAATGTCGGTGTAGTCTACTGACTTATTATTTTAAAAACGAATGTTGGTGTAGTCTACTGACTTATTATTTTAAAAACTAATGTTGGTGTAGCCTACTGACTGTTATTATTTTATAAACTAATGTTGGTGTAGCCTACTGACTGTTATTATTTTATAAACTAATGTTGGTGTAGCCTACTGACTTATTATTTTAGAAACTAATGTCGGTGTAGCCTACTGACTGTTATTATTTTATAAACTAATGTTGGTGTAGCCTACCGACTTATTATTTTATAAACTAATGTCGGTGTAGTCTACTGACTGTTATTATTTTATAAACTAATGTTGGTGTAGCCTACTGACTGTTATTATTTTATAAACTAATGTCGGTGTAGCCTACTGACTATTATTATTTTATAAACTAATGTTGGTGTAGCCTACTGACTTATTATTTTATAAACTAATGTTGGTGTAGGCTACTGACTTATTATTTTATAAACTAATGTCAGTGTAGGCTACTGACTGTTATTATTTTATAAACTAATGTCGGTGTAGCCTACTGACTGTTATTATTTTATAAAATAATGTCGGTGTAGCCTACTGACTGTTATTATTTTATAAAATAATGTCGGTGTAGCCTACTGACTGTTATTATTTTATAAGCTAATGTCAGTGTAGCCTACTGACTGTTATTATTTTATAAACTAATGTCGGTGTAGCCTACTGACTGTTATTATTTTATAAAATTATGTTGGTGTAGCCAACTGACTGTTATTATTTTATAAACTAATGTTGGTGTAGTCTACTGACTTATTATTTTAAAAACTAATGTTGGTGTAGCCTACTGACTGTTATTATTTTATAAACTAATGTCGGTGTAGTCTACTGACTTATTATTTTAAAAACGAATGTTGGTGTAGTCTACTGACTTATTATTTTAAAAACTAATGTTGGTGTAGCCTACTGACTGTTATTATTTTATAAACTAATGTTGGTGTAGCCTACTGACTTATTATTTTATAAACTAATGTTGGTGTAGCCTACTGACTGTTATTATTTTATTAAATAATGTTGGTGTAGCCTACTGACTGTTATTATTTTATAAACGAATGTTGTTCTAGTCTACTGACTTATTATTTTAAAAAGTAATGTTGGTGTAGCCTACTGACTGTTATTATTTTATAAACTAATGTTGGTGTAGTCTACTGACTTATTATTTTTAAAACGAATGTTGGTGTAGTCTACCGACTTATTATTTTATAAACTAATGTCGGTGTAGTCTACTGACTGTTATTATTTTATAAACTAATGTTGGTGTAGCCTACTGACTGTTATTATTTTATAAACTAATGTCGGTGTAGCCTACTGACTATTATTATTTTATAAACTAATGTTGGTGTAGCCTACAGACTTATTATTTTATAAACTAATGTTGGTGTAGCCTACAGACTTATTATTTTATAAACTAATGTTGGTGTAGCCTACTGACTTATTATTTTATAAACTAATGTCAGTGTAGGCTACTGACTGTTATTATTTTATAAACTAATGTCGGTGTAGCCTACTGACTGTTATTATTTTATAAAATAATGTCGGTGTAGCCTACTGACTGTTATTATTTTATAAAATAATGTCGGTGTAGCCTACTGACTGTTATTATTTTATAAACTAATGTCAGTGTAGCCTACTGACTGTTATTATTTTATAAACTAATGTCGGTGTAGCCTACTGACTGTTATTATTTTATAAAATTATGTTGGTGTAGCCAACTGACTGTTATTATTTTATAAACTAATGTTGGTGTAGTCTACTGACTTATTATTTTAAAAACTAATGTTGGTGTAGCCTACTGACTGTTATTATTTTATAAACTAATGTCGGTGTAGTCTACTGACTTATTATTTTAAAAACGAATGTTGGTGTAGTCTACTGACTTATTATTTTAAAAACTAATGTTGGTGTAGCCTACTGACTGTTATTATTTTATAAACTAATGTTGGTGTAGCCTACTGACTGTTATTATTTTATAAACTAATGTTGGTGTAGCCTACTGACTTATTATTTTAGAAACTAATGTCGGTGTAGCCTACTGACTGTTATTATTTTATAAACTAATGTTGGTGTAGCCTACCGACTTATTATTTTATAAACTAATGTCGGTGTAGTCTACTGACTGTTATTATTTTATAAACTAATGTTGGTGTAGCCTACTGACTGTTATTATTTTATAAACTAATGTCGGTGTAGCCTACTGACTATTACTATTTTATAAACTAATGTTGGTGTAGCCTACTGACTTATTATTTTATAAACTAATGTTGGTGTAGCCTACTGACTTATTATTTTATAAACTAATGTCAGTGTAGGCTACTGACTGTTATTATTTTATAAACTAATGTCGGTGTAGCCTACTGACTGTTATTATTTTATAAAATAATGTCGGTGTAGCCTACTGACTGTTATTATTTTATAAAATAATGTTGGTGTAGCCTACTGACTGTTATTATTTTATAAACTAATGTTGGTGTAGCCTACAGACTTATTATTTTATAAACTAATGTTGGTGTAGCCTACAGACTTATTATTTTATAAACTAATGTTGGTGTAGCCTACTGACTTATTATTTTATAAACTAATGTCAGTGTAGGCTACTGACTGTTATTATTTTATAAACTAATGTCGGTGTAGCCTACTGACTGTTATTATTTTATAAAATAATGTCGGTGTAGCCTACTGACTGTTATTATTTTATAAAATAATGTCGGTGTAGCCTACTGACTGTTATTATTTTATAAACTAATGTCAGTGTAGCCTACTGACTGTTATTATTTTATAAACTAATGTCGGTGTAGCCTACTGACTGTTATTATTTTATAAAATTATGTTGGTGTAGCCAACTGACTGTTATTATTTTATAAACTAATGTTGGTGTAGTCTACTGACTTATTATTTTAAAAACTAATGTTGGTGTAGCCTACTGACTGTTATTATTTTATAAACTAATGTCGGTGTAGTCTACTGACTTATTATTTTAAAAACGAATGTTGGTGTAGTCTACTGACTTATTATTTTAAAAACTAATGTTGGTGTAGCCTACTGACTGTTATTATTTTATAAACTAATGTTGGTGTAGCCTACTGACTGTTATTATTTTATAAACTAATGTTGGTGTAGCCTACTGACTTATTATTTTAGAAACTAATGTCGGTGTAGCCTACTGACTGTTATTATTTTATAAACTAATGTTGGTGTAGCCTACCGACTTATTATTTTATAAACTAATGTCGGTGTAGTCTACTGACTGTTATTATTTTATAAACTAATGTTGGTGTAGCCTACTGACTGTTATTATTTTATAAACTAATGTCGGTGTAGCCTACTGACTATTATTATTTTATAAACTAATGTTGGTGTAGCCTACTGACTTATTATTTTATAAACTAATGTTGGTGTAGGCTACTGACTTATTATTTTATAAACTAATGTCAGTGTAGGCTACTGACTGTTATTATTTTATAAACTAATGTCGGTGTAGCCTACTGACTGTTATTATTTTATAAAATAATGTCGGTGTAGCCTACTGACTGTTATTATTTTATAAAATAATGTTGGTGTAGCCTACTGACTGTTATTATTTTATAAGCTAATGTCAGTGTAGCCTACTGACTGTTATTATTTTATAAACTAATGTCGGTGTAGCCTACTGACTGTTATTATTTTATAAAATTATGTTGGTGTAGCCAACTGACTGTTATTATTTTATAAACTAATGTTGGTGTAGTCTACTGACTTATTATTTTAAAAACTAATGTTGGTGTAGCCTACTGACTGTTATTATTTTATAAACTAATGTCGGTGTAGTCTACTGACTTATTATTTTAAAAACGAATGTTGGTGTAGTCTACTGACTTATTATTTTAAAAACTAATGTTGGTGTAGCCTACTGACTGTTATTATTTTATAAACTAATGTTGGTGTAGCCTACTGACTTATTATTTTATAAACTAATGTTGGTGTAGCCTACTGACTGTTATTATTTTATAAAATAATGTTGGTGTAGCCTACTGACTGTTATTATTTTATAAACGAATGTTGTTGTAGTCTACTGACTTATTATTTTAAAAAGTAATGTTGGTGTAGCCTACTGACTGTTATTATTTTATAAACTAATGTTGGTGTAGTCTACTGACTTATTATTTTTAAAACGAATGTTGGTGTAGTCTACTGACTTATTATTTTAAAAACTAATGTTGGTGTAGCCTACTGACTGTTATTATTTTATAAACTAATGTCGGTGTAGCCTACTGACTGTTATTATTTTATAAACTAATGTTGGTGTAGACTACTGACTTATTATTTTATAAAATAATGGTTGTGTAGCCTACTGACTGTTATTATTTTATAAACTAATGTTGGTGTAGCCTACTGACTGTTATTATTTTATAAACTAATGTTGGTGTAGCCTACTGACTTATTATTTTATAAACTAATGTTAGTGTAGCCTACTGACTGTTATTATTTTATAAACTAATGTCGGTGTAGTCTACTGACTTATTATTTTATAACCTAATGTTGGTGTAGTCTACTGACTGTTATTATTTTATAAACTAATGTCGGTGTAGTCTACTGACTTATTATTTTATAAACTAATGTCGGTGTAGCCTACTGACTGTTATTATTTTATAAACTAATGTTGGTGTAGCCTACTGACTGTTATTATTTTATAAACTAATGTCGGTGTAGCCTACTGACTGTTATTATTTTATAAACTAATGTCGGTGTAGCCTACTGACTTATTATTTTATAAACTAATGTTGGTGTAGCCTACTGACTGTTATTATTTTATAAACTAATGTCGGTGTAGCCTACTGACTGTTATTATTTTATAAACTAATGTCGGTGTAGCCTACTGACTTATTATTTCATAAACTAATGTTGGTGTAGCCTACTGACTGTTATTATTTTATAAACTAATGTCGGTGTAGCCTACTGACTGTTATTATTTTATAAACTAATGTCGGTGTAGCCTACTGACTTATTATTTTATAAACTAATGTTGGTGTAGCCTACTGACTGTTATTATTTTATAAACTAATGTCGGTGTAGCCTACTGACTGTTATTATTTTATAAACTAATGTCGGTGTAGCCTACTGACTTATTATTTTATAAACTAATGTTGGTGTAGCCTACTGACTGTTATTATTTCATAAACTAATGTCGGTGTAGCCTACTGACTGTTATTATTTTATAAACTAATGTTGGTGTAGCCTACTGACTGTTATTATTTTATAAACTAATGTTGGTGTAGCCTACTGACTTATTATTTTAGAAACTAATGTCGGTGTAGCCTACTGACTGTTATTATTTTATAAACTAATGTCGGTGTAGCCTACTGACTGTTATTATTTTATAAACTAATGTTGGTGTAGTCTACTGACTTATTATTTTAAAAACTAATGTTGGTGTTACCTACTGACTGTTATTATTTTATAAACTAATGTCGGTGTAGTCTACTGACTTATTATTTTAAAAACGAATGTTGGTGTAGTCTACTGACTTATTATTTTTAAAACTAATGTTGGTGTAGCCTACTGACTGTTATTATTTTATAAACTAATGTTGGTGTAGCCTACTGACTTATTATTTTATAAACTAATGTTGGTGTAGCCTACTGACTGTTATTATTTTATAAAATAATGTTGGTGTAGACTACTGACTGTTATTATTTTATAAACTAATGTTGGTGTAGCCTACTGACTGTTATTATTTTATAAAATAATGTTGGTGTAGTCTACTGACTGTTATTATTTTATAAACTAATGTTGGTGTAGTCTACTGACTTATTATTTTAAAAACTAATGTTGGTGTAGCCTACTGACTGTTATTATTTTATAAACTAATGTCGGTGTAGTCTACTGACTTATTATTTTAAAAACGAATGTTGGTGTAGTCTACTGACTTATTATTTTAAAAACTAATGTTGGTGTAGCCTACTGACTTATTATTTTAGAAACTAATGTCGGTGTAGCCTACTGACTGTTATTATTTTATAAACTAATGTCGGTGTAGCCTACTGACTGTTATTATTTTATAAACTAATGTTGGTGTAGCCTACTGACTGTTATTATTTTATAAACTAATGTTGGTGTAGCCTACTGACTTATTATTTTATAAACTAATGTTAGTGTAGCCTACTGACTGTTATTATTTTATAAACTAATGTCGGTGTAGTCTACTGACTTATTATTTTATAACCTAATGTTGGTGTAGTCTACTGACTGTTATTATTTTATAAACTAATGTCGGTGTAGTCTACTGACTTATTATTTTATAAACTAATGTCGGTGTAGCCTACTGACTGTTATTATTTTATAAACTAATGTTGGTGTAGCCTACTGACTGTTATTATTTTAAAAACTAATGTCGGTGTAGCCTACTGACTGTTATTATTTTATAAACTAATGTCGGTGTAGCCTACTGACTTATTATTTTATAAACTAATGTTGGTGTAGCCTACTGACTGTTATTATTTTATAAACTAATGTCGGTGTAGCCTACTGACTGTTATTATTTTATAAGCTAATGTCGGTGTAGCCTACTGACTTATTATTTTATAAACTAATGTTGGTGTAGCCTACTGACTGTTATTATTTTATAAACTAATGTCGGTGTAGCCTACTGACTGTTATTATTTTATAAACTAATGTCGGTGTAGCCTACTGACTTATTATTTTATAAACTAATGTTGGTGTAGCCTACTGACTGTTATTATTTTATAAACTAATGTCGGTGTAGCCTACTGACTGTTATTATTTTATAAACTAATGTCGGTGTAGCCTACTGACTTATTATTTTATAAACTAATGTTGGTGTAGCCTACTGACTGTTATTATTTCATAAACTAATGTCGGTGTAGCCTACTGACTGTTATTATTTTATAAACTAATGTTGGTGTAGCCTACTGACTGTTATTATTTTATAAACTAATGTTGGTGTAGCCTACTGACTTATTATTTTAGAAACTAATGTCGGTGTAGCCTACTGACTGTTATTATTTTATAAACTAATGTCGGTGTAGCCTACTGACTGTTATTATTTTATAAACTAATGTTGGTGTAGTCTACTGACTTATTATTTTAAAAACTAATGTTGGTGTTACCTACTGACTGTTATTATTTTATAAACTAATGTCGGTGTAGTCTACTGACTTATTATTTTAAAAACGAATGTTGGTGTAGTCTACTGACTTATTATTTTTAAAACTAATGTTGGTGTAGCCTACTGACTGTTATTATTTTATAAACTAATGTTGGTGTAGCCTACTGACTTATTATTTTATAAACTAATGTTGGTGTAGCCTACTGACTGTTATTATTTTATAAAATAATGTTGGTGTAGACTACTGACTGTTATTATTTTATAAACTAATGTTGGTGTAGCCTACTGACTGTTATTATTTTATAAAATAATGTTGGTGTAGTCTACTGACTGTTATTATTTTATAAACTAATGTTGGTGTAGTCTACTGACTTATTATTTTAAAAACTAATGTTGGTGTAGCCTACTGACTGTTATTATTTTATAAACTAATGTCGGTGTAGTCTACTGACTTATTATTTTAAAAACGAATGTTGGTGTAGTCTACTGACTTATTATTTTAAAAACTAATGTTGGTGTAGCCTACTGACTTATTATTTTAGAAACTAATGTCGGTGTAGCCTACTGACTGTTATTATTTTATAAACTAATGTCGGTGTAGCCTACTGACTGTTATTATTTTATAAACTAATGTTGGTGTAGTCTACTGACTTATTATTTTAAAAACTAATGTTGGTGTTACCTACTGACTGTTATTATTTTATAAACTAATGTCGGTGTAGTCTACTGACTTATTATTTTAAAAACGAATGTTGGTGTAGTCTACTGACTTATTATTTTTAAAACTAATGTTGGTGTAGCCTACTGACTGTTATTATTTTATAAACTAATGTTGGTGTAGCCTACTGACTTATTATTTTATAAACTAATGTTGGTGTAGCCTACTGACTGTTATTATTTTATAAAATAATGTTGGTGTAGACTACTGACTGTTATTATTTTATAAACTAATGTTGGTGTAGCCTACTGACTGTTATTATTTTATAAAATAATGTTGGTGTAGTCTACTGACTGTTATTATTTTATAAACTAATGTTGGTGTAGTCTACTGACTTATTATTTTAAAAACTAATGTTGGTGTAGCCTACTGACTGTTATTATTTTATAAACTAATGTCGGTGTAGTCTACTGACTTATTATTTTAAAAACGAATGTTGGTGTAGTCTACTGACTTATTATTTTAAAAACTAATGTTGGTGTAGCCTACTGACTGTTATTATTTTATAAACTAATGTCGGTGTAGCCTACTGACTGTTATTATTTTATAAACTAATGTTGGTGTAGCCTACTGACTTATTATTTTATAAAATAATGTTGGTGTAGCCTACTGACTGTTATTATTTTATAAAATAATGTTGGTGTAGCCTACTGACTGTTATTATTTTATAAACTAATGTCGGTGTAGCCTACTGACTTATTATTTTATAAACTAATGTTAGTGTAGCCTACTGACTGTTATTATTTTATAAACTAATGTCGGTGTAGTCTACTGACTTATTATTTTATAAACTAATGTTGGTGTAGTCTACTGACTGTTATTATTTTATAAACTAATGTCGGTGTAGTCTAATGACTTATTATTTCATAAACTAATGTCGGTGTAGCCTACTGACTGTTATTATTTTATAAACTAATGTCGGTGTAGCCTACTGGCTGTTATTATTTTATAAACTAATGTCGGTGTAGCCTACTGACTTATTATTTTATAAACGAATGTTGGTGTAGCCTACTGACTGTTATTATTTTATAAACTAATGTCGGTGTAGCCTACTGACTGTTATTATTTTATAAACTAATGTCGGTGTAGCCTACTGACTTATTATTTTATAAACTAATGTTGGTGTAGCCTACTGACTGTTATTATTTTATAAACTAATGTCGGTGTAGTCTAGTGACTGTTATTATTTTAGAAACTAATGTTGGTGTAGTCTACTGACTGTTATTATTTTATAAACTAATGTTGGTGTAGCCTACTGACTGTTATTATTTTATAAACTAATGTTAGTGTAGCCTACTGACTTATTATTTTATAAACTAATGTTGGTGTAGCCTACTGACTGTTATTATTTTAGAAACTAATGTTGGTGTAGCCTACTGACTGTTATTATTTTATAAACTAATGTCGGTGTAGTCTACTGACTTATTATTTTAAAAACGAATGTTGGTGTAGTCTACTGACTTATTATTTTTAAAACTAATGTTGGTGTAGCCTACTGACTGTTATTATTTTATAAACTAATGTTGGTGTAGCCTACTGACTTATTATTTTATAAACTAATGTTGGTGTAGCCTACTGACTGTTATTATTTTATAAAATAATGTTGGTGTAGACTACTGACTGTTATTATTTTATAAAATAATGTTGGTGTAGCCTACTGACTGTTATTATTTTATAAAATAATGTTGGTGTAGTCTACTGACTGTTATTATTTTATAAACTAATGTTGGTGTAGTCTACTGACTTATTATTTTAAAAACTAATGTTGGTGTAGCCTACTGACTGTTATTATTTTATAAACTAATGTCGGTGTAGTCTACTGACTTATTATTTTAAAAACGAATGTTGGTGTAGTCTACTGACTTATTATTTTAAAAACTAATGTTGGTGTAGCCTACTGACTGTTATTATTTTATAAACGAATGTCGGTGTAGCCTACTGACTGTTATTATTTTATAAACTAATGTTGGTGTAGCCTACTGACTGTTATTATTTTATAAAATAATGTTGGTGTAGCCTACTGACTGTTATTATTTTATAAACTAATGTCGGTGTAGCCTACTGACTTATTATTTTATAAACTAATGTTAGTGTAGCCTACTGACTGTTATTATTTTATAAACTAATGTCGGTGTAGTCTACTGACTTATTATTTTATAAACTAATGTTGGTGTAGTCTACTGACTGTTATTATTTTATAAACTAATGTCGGTGTAGTCTAATGACTTATTATTTCATAAACTAATGTCGGTGTAGCCTACTGACTGTTATTATTTTAAAAACTAATGTCGGTGTAGCCTACTGGCTGTTATTATTTTATAAACTAATGTCGGTGTAGCCTACTGACTGTTATTATTTTATAAACTAATGTCGGTGTAGCCTACTGACTTATTATTTCATAAACTAATGTTGGTGTAGCCTACTGACTGTTATTATTTTATAAACTAATGTTGGTGTAGCCTACTGACTTATTATTTTATAAACTAATGTTGGTGTAGCCTACTGACTGTTATTATTTTATAAAATAATGTTGGTGTAGACTACTGACTGTTATTATTTTATAAACTAATGTTGGTGTAGCCTACTGACTGTTATTATTTTATAAAATAATGTTGGTGTAGTCTACTGACTGTTATTATTTTATAAACTAATGTTGGTGTAGTCTACTGACTTATTATTTTAAAAACTAATGTTGGTGTAGCCTACTGACTGTTATTATTTTATAAACTAATGTCGGTGTAGTCTACTGACTTATTATTTTAAAAACGAATGTTGGTGTAGTCTACTGACTTATTATTTTAAAAACTAATGTTGGTGTAGCCTACTGACTGTTATTATTTTATAAACTAATGTCGGTGTAGCCTACTGACTGTTATTATTTTATAAACTAATGTTGGTGTAGCCTACTGACTTATTATTTTATAAAATAATGTTGGTGTAGCCTACTGACTGTTATTATTTTATAAAATAATGTTGGTGTAGCCTACTGACTGTTATTATTTTATAAACTAATGTCGGTGTAGCCTACTGACTTATTATTTTATAAACTAATGTTAGTGTAGCCTACTGACTGTTATTATTTTATAAACTAATGTCGGTGTAGTCTACTGACTTATTATTTTATAAACTAATGTTGGTGTAGTCTACTGACTGTTATTATTTTATAAACTAATGTCGGTGTAGCCTACTGACTTATTATTTTATAAACTAATGTTGGTGTAGCCTACTGACTGTTATTATTTTATAAACTAATGTCGGTGTAGTCTACTGACTGTTATTATTTTAGAAACTAATGTTGGTGTAGTCTACTGACTGTTATTATTTTATAAACTAATGTTGGTGTAGCCTACTGACTGTTATTATTTTATAAACTAATGTTAGTGTAGCCTACTGACTTTTTATTTTATAAACTAATGTTGGTGTAGCCTACTGACTGTTATTATTTTAGAAACTAATGTTGGTGTAGCCTACTGACTTATTATTGTATAAACTAATGTTGGTGTAGCCTACTGACTGTTATTATTTTATAAACTAATGTTGGTGTAGCCTACTGACTGTTATTATTTTATAAACTAATGTTGGTGTAGTCTACTGACTTATTATTTTAAAAACTAATGTTCGTGTAGCCTACTGACTGTTATTATTTTATAAACTAATGTTGGTGTAGCCTACTGACTTATTATTTTATAAACTAATGTTGGTGTAGCCTACTGACTGTTATTATTTTATAAAATAATGTTGGTGTAGCCTACTGACTGTTATTATTTTATAAACGAATGTTGTTGTAGTCTACTGACTTATTATTTTAAAAAGTAATGTTGGTGTAGCCTACTGACTGTTATTATTTTATAAACTAATGTCGGTGTAGTCTACTGACTTATTATTTTAAAAACGAATGTTGGTGTAGTCTACTGACTTATTATTTTAAAAACTAATGTTGGTGTAGCCTACTGACTGTTATTATTTCATAAACTAATGTCGGTGTAGCCTACTGACTGTTATTATTTTATAAACTAATGTTGGTGTAGACTACTGACTTATTATTTTATAAAATAATGGTTGTGTAGCCTACTGACTGTTATTATTTTATAAACTAATGTTGGTGTAGCCTACTGACTGTTATTATTTTATAAACTAATGTTGGTGTAGCCTACTGACTTATTATTTTATAAACTAATGTTAGTGTAGCCTACTGACTGTTATTATTTTATAAACTAATGTCGGTGTAGTCTACTGACTTATTATTTTATAAACTAATGTTGGTGTAGCCTACTGACTGTTATTATTTTATAAACTAATGTTAGTGTAGCCTACTGACTTATTATTTTATAAACTAATGTTGGTGTAGCCTACTGACTGTTATTATTTTAGAAACTAATGTTGGTGTAGCCTACTGACTGTTATTATTTTATAAACTAATGTCGGTGTAGTCTACTGACTTATTATTTTAAAAACGAATGTTGGTGTAGTCTACTGACTTATTATTTTTAAAACTAATGTTGGTGTAGCCTACTGACTGTTATTATTTTATAAACTAATGTTGGTGTAGCCTACTGACTTATTATTTTATAAACTAATGTTGGTGTAGCCTACTGACTGTTATTATTTTATAAAATAATGTTGGTGTAGACTACTGACTGTTATTATTTTATAAACTAATGTTGGTGTAGTCTACTGACTGTTATTATTTTATAAAATAATGTTGGTGTAGTCTACTGACTGTTATTATTTTATAAACTAATGTTGGTGTAGTCTACTGACTTATTATTTTAAAAACTAATGTTGGTGTAGCCTACTGACTGTTATTATTTTATAAACTAATGTCGGTGTAGTCTACTGACTTATTATTTTAAAAACGAATGTTGGTGTAGTCTACTGACTTATTATTTTAAAAACTAATGTTGGTGTAGCCTACTGACTGTTATTATTTTATAAACTAATGTCGGTGTAGCCTACTGACTGTTATTATTTTATAAACTAATGTTGGTGTAGCCTACTGACTTATTATTTTATAAAATAATGTTGGTGTAGCCTACTGACTGTTATTATTTTATAAAATGATGTTGGTGTAGCCTACTGACTGTTATTATGTTATAAACTAATGTCGGTGTAGCCTACTGACTTATTATTTTATAAACTAATGTTAGTGTAGCCTACTGACTGTTATTATTTTATAAACTAATGTCGGTGTAGTCTACTGACTTATTATTTTATAAACTAATGTTGGTGTAGTCTACTGACTGTTATTATTTTATAAACTAATGTCGGTGTAGTCTAATGACTTATTATTTCATAAACTAATGTCGGTGTAGCCTACTGACTGTTATTATTTTATAAACTAATGTCGGTGTAGCCTACTGGCTGTTATTATTTTATAAACTAATGTCGGTGTAGCCTACTGACTTATTATTTTATAAACTAATGTTGGTGTAGCCTACTGACTGTTATTATTTTATAAACTAATGTCGGTGTAGCCTACTGACTGTTATTATTTTATAAACTAATGTCGGTGTAGCCTACTGACTTTTTATTTTATAAACTAATGTTGGTGTAGCCTACTGACTGTTATTATTTTATAAACTAATGTCGGTGTAGTCTACTGACTGTTATTATTTTAGAAACTAATGTTGGTGTAGTCTACTGACTGTTATTATTTTATAAACTAATGTTGGTGTAGCCTACTGACTGTTATTATTTTATAAACTAATGTTAGTGTAGCCTACTGACTTATTATTTGATAAACTAATGTTGGTGTAGCCTACTGACTGTTATTATTTTAGAAACTAATGTTGGTGTAGCCTACTGACTTATTATTGTATAAACTAATGTTGGTGTAGCCTACTGACTGTTATTATTTTATAAACTAATGTTGGTGTAGCCTACTGACTGTTATTATTTTATAAACTAATGTTGGTGTAGTCTACTGACTTATTATTTTAAAAACTAATGTTCGTGTAGCCTACTGACTGTTATTATTTTATAAACTAATGTTGGTGTAGCCTACTGACTTATTATTTTATTAGCTAATGTTGGTGTAGCCTACTGACTGTTATTATTTTATAAAATAATGTTGGTGTAGCCTACTGACTGTTATTATTTCATAAACGAATGTTGTTGTAGTCTACTGACTTATTATTTTAAAAAGTAATGTTGGTGTAGCCTACTGACTGTTATTATTTTATAAACTAATGTCGGTGTAGTCTACTGACTTATTATTTTAAAAACTAATGTTGGTGTAGCCTACTGACTGTTATTATTTCATAAACTAATGTCGGTGTAGCCTACTGACTGTTATTATTTTATAAACTAATGTTGGTGTAGACTACTGACTTATTATTTTATAAAATAATGGTTGTGTAGCCTACTGACTGTTATTATTTTATAAACTAATGTTGGTGTAGCCTACTGACTGTTATTATTTTATAAACTAATGTTGGTGTAGCCTACTGACTTATTATTTTATAAACTAATGTTAGTGTAGCCTACTGACTGTTATTATTTTATAAACTAATGTCGGTGTAGTCTACTGACTTATTATTTTATAAACTAATGTCGGTGTAGCCTACTGACTGTTATTATTTTATAAACTAATGTTGGTGTAGCCTACTGACAGTTATTATTTTATAAACTAATGTCGGTGTAGCCTACTGACTGTTATTATTTTATAAACTAATGTCGGTGTAGCCTACTGACTTATTATTTTATAAACTAATGTTGGTGTAGCCTACTGACTGTTATTATTTTATAAACTAATGTCGGTGTAGCCTACTGACTGTTATTATTTTATAAACTAATGTCGGTGTAGCCTACTGACTTATTATTTTATAAACTAATGTTGGTGTAGCCTACTGACTGTTATTATTTTATAAACTAATGTCGGTGTAGCCTACTGACTGTTATTATTTTATAAACTAATGTTGGTGTAGCCTACTGACTTATTATTTTATAAACTAATGTCAGTGTAGGCTACTGACTGTTATTATTTTATAAACTAATGTCGGTGTAGCCTACTGACTGTTATTATTTTATAAACTAATGTCGGTGTAGCCTACTGACTTATTATTTTATAAACTAATGTTGGTGTAGCCTACTGACTGTTATTATTTTATAAACTAATGTCGGTGTAGCCTACTGAATGTTATTATTTTATAAAATAATATCGGTGTAGCCTACTGACTGTTATTATTTTATAAACTAATGTTGGTGTAGCCTACTGACTGTTATTATTTTATAAACTAATGTTGGTGTAGCCTACTGACTTATTATTTTAGAAACTAATGTCGGTGTAGCCTACTGACTGTTATTATTTCATAAACTAATGTTGGTGTAGCCTACTGACTTATTATTTTATAAACTAATGTCGGTGTAGCCTACTGACTGTTATTATTTTATAAACTAATGTTGGTGTAGCCTACTGACTGTTATTATTTTATAAACTAATGTCGGTGTAGCCTACTGACTGTTATTATTTTATAAACTAATGTTGGTGTAGCCTACTGACTTATTATTTTATAAACTAATGTTGGTGTAGCCTACTGACTGTTATTATTTTATAAACTAATGTTAGTGTAGCCTACTGACTGTTATTATTTTATAAACTAATGTTGGTGTAGCCTACTGACTTATTATTTTATAAACTAATGTCAGTGTAGGCTACTGACTGTTATTACTTTATAAAATAATGTTGGTGTAGCCTACTGACTGTTATTATTTTATAAACTAATGTCAGTGTAGCCTACTGACTGTTATTATTATATAAACTAATGTCGGTGTAGCTTACTGACTGTTATTATTTTATAAACTAATGTCGGTGTAGCCTACTGACTGTTATTATTTTATAAAATAATGTCGGTGTAGCCTACTGACTGTTATTATTTTATAAACTAATATCAGTGTAGCCTACTGACTGTTATTATTTTATAAAATAATATCGGTGTAGCCTACTGACTGTTATTATTTTATAAACTAATGTTGGTGTAGCCTACTGACTGTTATTATTTTATAAACTAATGTTGGTGTAGCCTACTGACTTATTATTTTAGAAACTAATGTCGGTGTAGCCTACTGACTGTTATTATTTCATAAACTAATGTTGGTGTAGCCTACTGACTTATTATTTTATAAACTAATGTCGGTGTAGCCTACTGACTGTTATTATTTTATAAACTAATGTTGGTGTAGCCTACTGACTGTTATTATTTTATAAACTAATGTTAGTGTAGCCTACTGACTTTTTATTTTATAAACTAATGTTGGTGTAGCCTACTGACTGTTATTATTTTAGAAACTAATGTTGGTGTAGCCTACTGACTTATTATTGTATAAACTAATGTTGGTGTAGCCTACTGACTGTTATTATTTTATAAACTAATGTTGGTGTAGCCTACTGACTGTTATTATTTTATAAACTAATGTTGGTGTAGTCTACTGACTTATTATTTTAAAAACTAATGTTCGTGTAGCCTACTGACTGTTATTATTTTATAAACTAATGTTGGTGTAGCCTACTGACTTATTATTTTATAAACTAATGTTGGTGTAGCCTACTGACTGTTATTATTTTATAAAATAATGTTGGTGTAGCCTACTGACTGTTATTATTTTATAAACGAATGTTGTTGTAGTCTACTGACTTATTATTTTAAAAAGTAATGTTGGTGTAGCCTACTGACTGTTATTATTTTATAAACTAATGTCGGTGTAGTCTACTGACTTATTATTTTAAAAACGAATGTTGGTGTAGTCTACTGACTTATTATTTTAAAAACTAATGTTGGTGTAGCCTACTGACTGTTATTATTTCATAAACTAATGTCGGTGTAGCCTACTGACTGTTATTATTTTATAAACTAATGTTGGTGTAGACTACTGACTTATTATTTTATAAAATAATGGTTGTGTAGCCTACTGACTGTTATTATTTTATAAACTAATGTTGGTGTAGCCTACTGACTGTTATTATTTTATAAACTAATGTTGGTGTAGCCTACTGACTTATTATTTTATAAACTAATGTTAGTGTAGCCTACTGACTGTTATTATTTTATAAACTAATGTCGGTGTAGTCTACTGACTTATTATTTTATAAACTAATGTTGGTGTAGCCTACTGACTGTTATTATTTTATAAACTAATGTTAGTGTAGCCTACTGACTTATTATTTTATAAACTAATGTTGGTGTAGCCTACTGACTGTTATTATTTTAGAAACTAATGTTGGTGTAGCCTACTGACTGTTATTATTTTATAAACTAATGTCGGTGTAGTCTACTGACTTATTATTTTAAAAACGAATGTTGGTGTAGTCTACTGACTTATTATTTTTAAAACTAATGTTGGTGTAGCCTACTGACTGTTATTATTTTATAAACTAATGTTGGTGTAGCCTACTGACTTATTATTTTATAAACTAATGTTGGTGTAGCCTACTGACTGTTATTATTTTATAAAATAATGTTGGTGTAGACTACTGACTGTTATTATTTTATAAACTAATGTTGGTGTAGTCTACTGACTGTTATTATTTTATAAAATAATGTTGGTGTAGTCTACTGACTGTTATTATTTTATAAACTAATGTTGGTGTAGTCTACTGACTTATTATTTTAAAAACTAATGTTGGTGTAGCCTACTGACTGTTATTATTTTATAAACTAATGTCGGTGTAGTCTACTGACTTATTATTTTAAAAACGAATGTTGGTGTAGTCTACTGACTTATTATTTTAAAAACTAATGTTGGTGTAGCCTACTGACTGTTATTATTTTATAAACTAATGTCGGTGTAGCCTACTGACTGTTATTATTTTATAAACTAATGTTGGTGTAGCCTACTGACTTATTATTTTATAAAATAATGTTGGTGTAGCCTACTGACTGTTATTATTTTATAAAATGATGTTGGTGTAGCCTACTGACTGTTATTATGTTATAAACTAATGTCGGTGTAGCCTACTGACTTATTATTTTATAAACTAATGTTAGTGTAGCCTACTGACTGTTATTATTTTATAAACTAATGTCGGTGTAGTCTACTGACTTATTATTTTATAAACTAATGTTGGTGTAGTCTACTGACTGTTATTATTTTATAAACTAATGTCGGTGTAGTCTAATGACTTATTATTTCATAAACTAATGTCGGTGTAGCCTACTGACTGTTATTATTTTATAAACTAATGTCGGTGTAGCCTACTGGCTGTTATTATTTTATAAACTAATGTCGGTGTAGCCTACTGACTTATTATTTTATAAACTAATGTTGGTGTAGCCTACTGACTGTTATTATTTTATAAACTAATGTCGGTGTAGCCTACTGACTGTTATTATTTTATAAACTAATGTCGGTGTAGCCTACTGACTTTTTATTTTATAAACTAATGTTGGTGTAGCCTACTGACTGTTATTATTTTATAAACTAATGTCGGTGTAGTCTACTGACTGTTATTATTTTAGAAACTAATGTTGGTGTAGTCTACTGACTGTTATTATTTTATAAACTAATGTTGGTGTAGCCTACTGACTGTTATTATTTTATAAACTAATGTTAGTGTAGCCTACTGACTTATTATTTGATAAACTAATGTTGGTGTAGCCTACTGACTGTTATTATTTTAGAAACTAATGTTGGTGTAGCCTACTGACTTATTATTGTATAAACTAATGTTGGTGTAGCCTACTGACTGTTATTATTTTATAAACTAATGTTGGTGTAGCCTACTGACTGTTATTATTTTATAAACTAATGTTGGTGTAGTCTACTGACTTATTATTTTAAAAACTAATGTTCGTGTAGCCTACTGACTGTTATTATTTTATAAACTAATGTTGGTGTAGCCTACTGACTTATTATTTTATTAGCTAATGTTGGTGTAGCCTACTGACTGTTATTATTTTATAAAATAATGTTGGTGTAGCCTACTGACTGTTATTATTTCATAAACGAATGTTGTTGTAGTCTACTGACTTATTATTTTAAAAAGTAATGTTGGTGTAGCCTACTGACTGTTATTATTTTATAAACTAATGTCGGTGTAGTCTACTGACTTATTATTTTAAAAACTAATGTTGGTGTAGCCTACTGACTGTTATTATTTCATAAACTAATGTCGGTGTAGCCTACTGACTGTTATTATTTTATAAACTAATGTTGGTGTAGACTACTGACTTATTATTTTATAAAATAATGGTTGTGTAGCCTACTGACTGTTATTATTTTATAAACTAATGTTGGTGTAGCCTACTGACTGTTATTATTTTATAAACTAATGTTGGTGTAGCCTACTGACTTATTATTTTATAAACTAATGTTAGTGTAGCCTACTGACTGTTATTATTTTATAAACTAATGTCGGTGTAGTCTACTGACTTATTATTTTATAAACTAATGTCGGTGTAGCCTACTGACTGTTATTATTTTATAAACTAATGTTGGTGTAGCCTACTGACAGTTATTATTTTATAAACTAATGTCGGTGTAGCCTACTGACTGTTATTATTTTATAAACTAATGTCGGTGTAGCCTACTGACTTATTATTTTATAAACTAATGTTGGTGTAGCCTACTGACTGTTATTATTTTATAAACTAATGTCGGTGTAGCCTACTGACTGTTATTATTTTATAAACTAATGTCGGTGTAGCCTACTGACTTATTATTTTATAAACTAATGTTGGTGTAGCCTACTGACTGTTATTATTTTATAAACTAATGTCGGTGTAGCCTACTGACTGTTATTATTTTATAAACTAATGTTGGTGTAGCCTACTGACTTATTATTTTATAAACTAATGTTGGTGTAGCCTACTGACTGTTATTATTTTATAAACTAATGTCGGTGTAGCCTACTGACTGTTATTATTTTATAAACTAATGTCGGTGTAGCCTACTGACTTATTATTTTATAAACTAATGTTGGTGTAGCCTACTGACTGTTATTATTTTATAAACTAATGTCGGTGTAGCCTACTGAATGTTATTATTTTATAAAATAATATCGGTGTAGCCTACTGACTGTTATTATTTTATAAACTAATGTTGGTGTAGCCTACTGACTGTTATTATTTTATAAACTAATGTTGGTGTAGCCTACTGACTTATTATTTTAGAAACTAATGTCGGTGTAGCCTACTGACTGTTATTATTTCATAAACTAATGTTGGTGTAGCCTACTGACTTATTATTTTATAAACTAATGTCGGTGTAGCCTACTGACTGTTATTATTTTATAAACTAATGTTGGTGTAGCCTACTGACTGTTATTATTTTATAAACTAATGTCGGTGTAGCCTACTGACTGTTATTATTTTATAAACTAATGTTGGTGTAGGCTACTGACTTATTATTTTATAAACTAATGTTGGTGTAGCCTACTGACTGTTATTATTTTATAAACTAATGTTAGTGTAGCCTACTGACTGTTATTATTTTATAAACTAATGTTGGTGTAGCCTACTGACTTATTATTTTATAAACTAATGTCAGTGTAGGCTACTGACTGTTATTACTTTATAAAATAATGTTGGTGTAGCCTACTGACTGTTATTATTTTATAAACTAATGTCAGTGTAGCCTACTGACTGTTATTATTATATAAACTAATGTCGGTGTAGCTTACTGACTGTTATTATTTTATAAACTAATGTCGGTGTAGCCTACTGACTGTTATTATTTTATAAAATAATGTCGGTGTAGCCTACTGACTGTTATTATTTTATAAACTAATATCAGTGTAGCCTACTGACTGTTATTATTTTATAAAATAATATCGGTGTAGCCTACTGACTGTTATTATTTTATAAACTAATGTTGGTGTAGCCTACTGACTGTTATTATTTTATAAACTAATGTTGGTGTAGCCTACTGACTTATTATTTTAGAAACTAATGTCGGTGTAGCCTACTGACTGTTATTATTTCATAAACTAATGTTGGTGTAGCCTACTGACTTATTATTTTATAAACTAATGTCGGTGTAGCCTACTGACTGTTATTATTTTATAAACTAATGTTGGTGTAGCCTACTGACTGTTATTATTTTATAAACTAATGTCGGTGTAGCCTACTGACTGTTATTATTTTATAAACTAATGTTGGTGTAGCCTACTGACTTATTATTTTATAAACTAATGTTGGTGTAGCCTACTGACTGTTATTATTTTATAAACTAATGTTAGTGTAGCCTACTGACTGTTATTATTTTATAAACTAATGTTGGTGTAGCCTACTGACTTATTATTTTATAAACTAATGTCAGTGTAGGCTACTGACTGTTATTACTTTATAAAATAATGTTGGTGTAGCCTACTGACTGTTATTATTTTATAAACTAATGTCAGTGTAGCCTACTGACTGTTATTATTTTATAAACTAATGTCGGTGTAGCTTACTGACTGTTATTATTTTATAAACTAATGTCGGTGTAGCCTACTGACTGTTATTATTTTATAAAATAATGTCGGTGTAGCCTACTGACTGTTATTATTTTATAAACTAATATCAGTGTAGCCTACTGACTGTTATTATTTTATAAACTAATGTCGGTGTAGCCTACTGACTGTTATTATTTTATAAAATAATGTTGGTGTAGCCTACTGACTGTTATTATTTTATAAACTAATGTTGGTGTAGTCTACTGACTTATTATTTTAAAAACTAATGTTGGTGTAGCCTACTGACTGTTATTATTTTATAAACTAATGTCGGTGTAGTCTACTGACTTATTATTTTAAAAACGAATGTTGGTGTAGTCTACTGACTTATTATTTTAAAAACTAATGTTGGTGTAGCCTACTGACTGTTATTATTTTATAAACTAATGTTGGTGTAGCCTACTGACTTATTATTTTATAAACTAATGTTGGTGTAGCCTACTGACTGTTATTATTTTATAAAATAATGTTGGTGTAGACTACTGACTGTTATTATTTTATAAACTAATGTTGGTGTAGCCTACTGACTGTTATTATTTTATAAAATAATGTTGGTGTAGTCTACTGACTGTTATTATTTTATAAACTAATGTTGGTGTAGTCTACTGACTTATTATTTTAAAAACTAATGTTGGTGTAGCCTACTGACTGTTATTATTTTATAAACTAATGTCGGTGTAGTCTACTGACTTATTATTTTAAAAACGAATGTTGGTGTAGTCTACTGACTTATTATTTTAAAAACTAATGTTGGTGTAGCCTACTGACTGTTATTATTTTATAAACTAATGTCGGTGTAGCCTACTGACTGTTATTATTTTATAAACTAATGTTGGTGTAGCCTACTGACTTATTATTTTATAAAATAATGTTGGTGTAGCCTACTGACTGTTATTATTTTATAAAATAATGTTGGTGTAGCCTACTGACTGTTATTATTTTATAAACTAATGTCGGTGTAGCCTACTGACTTATTATTTTATAAACTAATGTTAGTGTAGCCTACTGACTGTTATTATTTTATAAACTAATGTCGGTGTAGTCTACTGACTTATTATTTTATAAACTAATGTTGGTGTAGTCTACTGACTGTTATTATTTTATAAACTAATGTCGGTGTAGTCTAATGACTTATTATTTCATAAACTAATGTCGGTGTAGCCTACTGACTGTTATTATTTTATAAACTAATGTTGGTGTAGCCTACTGACTGTTATTATTTTATAAACTAATGTCGGTGTAGCCTACTGACTGTTATTATTTTATAAACTAATGTCGGTGTAGCCTACTGACTTATTATTTTATAAACTAATGTTGGTGTAGCCTACTGACTGTTATTATTTTATGAACTAATGTCGGTGTAGCCTACTGACTGTTATTATTTTATAAACTAATGTCGGTGTAGCCTACTGACTTATTATTTTATAAACTAATTTTGGTGTAGCCTACTGACTGTTATTATTTTATAAACTAATGTCGGTGTAGCCTACTGACTGTTATTATTTTATAAACTAATGTCGGTGTAGCTTACTGACTGTTATTATTTTATAAAATAATGTCGGTGTAGCCTACTGACTGTTATTATTTTATAAACTAATGTTGGTGTAGTCTACTGACTTATTATTTTATAAACTAATGTTGGTGTAGCCTACTGACTGTTATTATTTTATAAACTAATGTTGGTGTAGTCTACTGACTTATTATTTTATAAACTAATGTCGGTGTAGCCTACTGACTGTTATTATTTTATAAACTAATGTTGGTGTAGCCTACTGACGTATTATTTTATAAACTAATGTTGGTGTAGCCTACTGACTGTTATTATTTTATAAACTAATGTTAGTGTAGCCTACTGACTTATTATTTTATAAACTAATGTTGGTGTAGCCTACTGACTGTTATTATTTTAGAAACTAATGTTGGTGTAGTCTACTGACTGTTATTATTTTATAAACTAATGTTGGTGTAGCCTACTGACTGTTATTATTTTATAAACTAATGTTAGTGTAGCCTACTGACTTATTATTGTATAAACTAATGTTGGTGTAGCCTACTGACTGTTATTATTTTATAAACTAATGTTGGTGTAGTCTACTGACTGTTATTATTTTATAAACTAATGTTGGTGTAGCCTACTGACTGTTATTATTTTATAAACGAATGTTAGTGTAGCCTACTGACTTATTATTTCATAAACTAATGTTGGTGTAGCCTACTGACTGTTATTATTTTAGAAACTAATGTTGGTGTAGCCTACTGACGTATTATTTTATAAACTAATGTTGGTGTAGCCTACTGACTGTTATTATTTTATAAACTAATGTTAGTGTAGCCTACTGACTTATTATTTTATAAACTAATGTTGGTGTAGCCTACTGACTGTTATTATTTTAGAAACTAATGTTGGTGTAGTCTACTGACTGTTATTATTTTATAAACTAATGTTGGTGTAGCCTACTGACTGTTATTATTTTATAAACTAATGTTAGTGTAGCCTACTGACTTATTATTTTATAAACTAATGTTGGTGTAGCCTACTGACTGTTATTATTTTAGAAACTAATGTTGGTGTAGCCTACTGACTTATTATTGTATAAACTAATGTTGGTGTAGCCTACTGACTGTTATTATTTTATAAACTAATGTCGGTGTAGCCTACTGACTGTTATTATTTTATAAACTAATGTTGGTGTAGCCTACTGACTTATTATTTTATAAAATAATGTTGGTGTAGCCTACTGACTGTTATTATTTTATAAAATAATGTTGGTGTAGCCTACTGACTGTTATTATTTTATAAACTAATGTCGGTGTAGCCTACTGACTTATTATTTTATAAACTAATGTTAGTGTAGCCTACTGACTGTTATTATTTTATAAACTAATGTCGGTGTAGTCTACTGACTTATTATTTTATAAACTAATGTTGGTGTAGTCTACTGACTGTTATTATATTATAAACTAATGTCGGTGTAGTCTAATGACTTATTATTTCATAAACTAATGTCGGTGTAGCCTACTGACTGTTATTATTTTATAAACTAATGTTGGTGTAGCCTACTGACTGTTATTATTTTATAAACTAATGTCGGTGTAGCCTACTGACTGTTATTATTTTATAAACTAATGTCGGTGTAGCCTACTGACTTATTATTTTATAAACTAATGTTGGTGTAGCCTACTGACTGTTATTATTTTATAAACTAATGTCGGTGTAGCCTACTGACTGTTATTATTTTATAAACTAATGTCGGTGTAGCCTACTGACTTATTATTTTATAAACTAATGTTGGTGTAGCCTACTGACTGTTATTATTTTATAAACTAATGTCGGTGTAGCCTACTGACTGTTATTATTTTATAAACTAATGTCGGTGTAGCTTACTGACTGTTATTATTTTATAAAATAATGTCGGTGTAGCCTACTGACTGTTATTATTTTATAAACTAATGTTGGTGTAGTCTACTGACTTATTATTTTATAAACTAATGTTGGTGTAGCCTACTGACTGTTATTATTTTATAAACTAATGTTGGTGTAGTCTACTGACTTATTATTTTATAAACTAATGTCGGTGTAGCCTACTGACTGTTATTATTTTATAAAATAATGTCGGTGTAGCCTACTGACTGTTATTATTTTATAAACTAATATCAGTGTAGCCTACTGACTGTTATTATTTTATAAACTAATGTCGGTGTAGCCTACTGACTGTTATTATTTTATAAAATAATGTTGGTGTAGCCTACTGACTGTTATTATTTTATAAACTAATGTTGGTGTAGTCTACTGACTTATTATTTTAAAAACTAATGTTGGTGTAGCCTACTGACTGTTATTATTTTATAAACTAATGTCGGTGTAGTCTACTGACTTATTATTTTAAAAACGAATGTTGGTGTAGTCTACTGACTTATTATTTTAAAAACTAATGTTGGTGTAGCCTACTGACTGTTATTATTTTATAAACTAATGTTGGTGTAGCCTACTGACTTATTATTTTATAAACTAATGTTGGTGTAGCCTACTGACTGTTATTATTTTATAAAATAATGTTGGTGTAGACTACTGACTGTTATTATTTTATAAACTAATGTTGGTGTAGCCTACTGACTGTTATTATTTTATAAAATAATGTTGGTGTAGTCTACTGACTGTTATTATTTTATAAACTAATGTTGGTGTAGTCTACTGACTTATTATTTTAAAAACTAATGTTGGTGTAGCCTACTGACTGTTATTATTTTATAAACTAATGTCGGTGTAGTCTACTGACTTATTATTTTAAAAACGAATGTTGGTGTAGTCTACTGACTTATTATTTTAAAAACTAATGTTGGTGTAGCCTACTGACTGTTATTATTTTATAAACTAATGTCGGTGTAGCCTACTGACTGTTATTATTTTATAAACTAATGTTGGTGTAGCCTACTGACTTATTATTTTATAAAATAATGTTGGTGTAGCCTACTGACTGTTATTATTTTATAAAATAATGTTGGTGTAGCCTACTGACTGTTATTATTTTATAAACTAATGTCGGTGTAGCCTACTGACTTATTATTTTATAAACTAATGTTAGTGTAGCCTACTGACTGTTATTATTTTATAAACTAATGTCGGTGTAGTCTACTGACTTATTATTTTATAAACTAATGTTGGTGTAGTCTACTGACTGTTATTATTTTATAAACTAATGTCGGTGTAGTCTAATGACTTATTATTTCATAAACTAATGTCGGTGTAGCCTACTGACTGTTATTATTTTATAAACTAATGTTGGTGTAGCCTACTGACTGTTATTATTTTATAAACTAATGTCGGTGTAGCCTACTGACTGTTATTATTTTATAAACTAATGTCGGTGTAGCCTACTGACTTATTATTTTATAAACTAATGTTGGTGTAGCCTACTGACTGTTATTATTTTATAAACTAATGTCGGTGTAGCCTACTGACTGTTATTATTTTATAAACTAATGTCGGTGTAGCCTACTGACTTATTATTTTATAAACTAATGTTGGTGTAGCCTACTGACTGTTATTATTTTATAAACTAATGTCGGTGTAGCCTACTGACTGTTATTATTTTATAAACTAATGTCGGTGTAGCTTACTGACTGTTATTATTTTATAAAATAATGTCGGTGTAGTCTACTGACTGTTATTATTTTATAAACTAATGTTGGTGTAGTCTACTGACTTATTATTTTATAAACTAATGTTGGTGTAGCCTACTGACTGTTATTATTTTATAAACTAATGTCGGTGTAGCCTACTGACTGTTATTATTTTATAAACTAATGTTGGTGTAGCCTACTGACGTATTATTTTATAAACTAATGTTGGTGTAGCCTACTGACTGTTATTATTTTATAAACTAATGTTAGTGTAGCCTACTGACTTATTATTTTATAAACTAATGTTGGTGTAGCCTACTGACTGTTATTATTTTAGAAACTAATGTTGGTGTAGTCTACTGACTGTTATTATTTTATAAACTAATGTTGGTGTAGCCTACTGACTGTTATTATTTTATAAACTAATGTTAGTGTAGCCTACTGACTTATTATTTTATAAACTAATGTTGGTGTAGCCTACTGACTGTTATTATTTTAGAAAATAATGTTGGTGTAGCCTACTGACTTATTATTGTATAAACTAATGTTGGTGTAGCCTACTGACTGTTATTATTTTATAAACTAATGTTGGTGTAGCCTACTGACTGTTATTATTTTATAAACTAATGTTAGTGTAGACTACTGACTGTTATTATTTTATAAACTAATGTTAGTGTAGCCTACTGACTTATTATTTTATGAACTAATGTTAGTGTAGTCTACTGACTTATTATTTTATAAACTAATGTTGGTGTAGTCTACTGACTTATTATTTTATAAACTAATGTTGGTGTAGCCTACTGACTGTTATTATTTTATGAACTAATGTCGGTGTAGCCTTGGGGTTCTTGAGAAGACAGAATGTAGCCTTGGGGTTCTAGAGAAGACAGGAGGTAGCCTTGGGGTTCTTGAGAAGACAGAAGGTAGCCTTGGGGTTCTTGAGAAGACAGAAGGTAGCCTTGGGGTTCTTGAGAAGACAGAAGGTAGCCTTGGGGTTATCTGTCAAAGTCCTTCTTGAAATCCAAACCACATGGCCTAGCAGCAGAGTTTCTGTGAAACGTGGGGTTTATGTTGTTGTGTGCTGCATGCAGCTCCTCTAATTACAGCGCTCCTTTGTTCACCGTGCTGCAGACACCCCTGTGTCAGAGAGAGAGACTCAATAAATCACAGTCATTAGTGAGAAAATTAAAAAAATGTTGTTCCTTTTATTGGTGTTTGAATAGTTGTTTGGTTACTTAATGAAAAACTGTGACTAAAATAAAGCTGTAAAGTATTTATTGTCTTCGGGGGAGAAGGGGTTTATATCTCCACCCCCGTAAGGACAGGAATGGCATTTCTGCAGACAGATTGGCTGTGAACGCATGGTATGCATTTTCTTACTCCCGCGCCTCTCTTCATTATGTCAAGCAGCTTTGAAACATTTTGTGTCAGAAATAAAGTTAATGTGAGGAATTTCACAAGTGGTTGAGGCAAATATGCATTTGACTATAGTTATGTGGCTATAGTTATGTGGCTAAAGAGAGGGTCACCCAATTGCACCATATTTCCTATATAGTGCATTACTTTTCACTAGGGAATAGGGTGCCATTTGGGATACAAATTGTGTGGAGTATCTCCCTCCTGTGCTGTAACAACCTTCTACTCAACAGCAGGTGAACTTGGAAACCAAACCAAGTCAGTCAGCACTGCAGCACTGCAAGGCTGAACTCACATTCACATACTTTGTATTCACTCTGGACTGTTGTCCTCCGCCTCCCTCAAATCAGATAATAATTTGATGCACACATACCCCCCCCCCCCCCCTTCTCTCCTTTCCTCCTTCCCCCCCCCCCCCCCCCAGCCTCCTCAAGTCCATGAGAGGACAGGGCTGCCTGAGTGGAGAGTGAGAGCTGAGAAAATCAAATCAAATTGTATTTGTCACATGTGCCGAATGCAACAGGTGTAGTAGACCTTACCGTGAAATATTTACTAAATATACTAAAGTGAAAAAAATTAACAAAATAATATCTCAAAGTAATACAAGAGACTTACATAACAATATCGAGGCTATATACAGGGCTACCGGTATCGAGTCAATGTGCGGGGGTACAGGTTAGTCTAGGTAATTTGTAAAGTGACTATGCATAGATATTAAACAGTGAGTAGCAGCACTGTAAAAACAAATGGGGGGGGTCAATGTAAAAAGTCCGGGTGACCATTTGATTAATTGGTCAGCAGTCTTATGGCTTGGGGTAGAAGCTGTTAAGGAGGCTTTTGGTCCTAGACGTGGCACTCCGGTATCGCTTGCCGTGCGGTAGCAGAGAGAACGGTCTATGAATTGGGTGACTGGAATCTTTGATAATTTTTGGGGCCTTCCTCTGACACCGCCTAGTATGTAGGTTCTGGATGGCAGGAAGCTTGGCCCCATTGATGTACTGGGCCGTACGCACTACCCTCTGTAGTGCCTTAAGGTTGGATGCTGAGCAGTTGCCATACCAGGCAGTGATGCAACCGGTCAGGATGATCTCGATCTTTTCAGTCTCCTGAGGGGGAAAAGATGTTGTCTTGCCCTCTTCACAACTGTTTTGGTGTGTTTGGACGATGATAGTTTGTTCGCGATGTGGACATCAAGGATCTTGAAACTCTCGACCCGCTCCACTTCAGCCCCGTCAATGTTAATGGGTGCCTGTTTGGCCCTCCTTTTCCTATAGTCCACGATCAGCTCCTTTGTCTTGCTCACACTGAGGGAGAGGTTGTTGTCCTGGCACCACACTGCCAGGTCTCTGACCTCCTCATTATAGGTTGTCTCACCATTGTCGGTGATCAGGCCTACCACTGTCGTGTTGTCAGCACAACAGTGAGCTTTGTGGGCACTATGGTGTTGAACGCTGAGCTGAAGTCAATGAACAGCATTCTCACATAGTTGTTCCTTTCATCCAGGTGGGAAAGGGCAGTGTGGAGTGCGATTGAGATTGCGTCATCTGTGGATCTGTTGGGGCGGTATGTGAATTGGAGTGGGTCTAGGGTTTCCGGCATGATGGTGTTGATGTGACCAGCCTTTCAAAGCACTTCATGGCTACTGATGTGAGTGCTATGGGGCGGTAAAAATTTAGGCAGACTATCTTCTCTTTCTTGGGGACAGGGACTATGGTGGTCTGTTTAAAACATGTGGGTATTACAGACTCGGTCAGGGAGAGGTTGAAAATGTCAGTGAAGACACTTGCCAGTTGGTCCGCACATGCTTTGAGTACACGTCTTGGTAATCCATCTGGCGGCTTTGTGAATGTTGACCTGTTTAAAGGTCTTGCTCACATCGGCTACGGAGAGCGTGATCACACAGTTGTCCAGAACAGCTGGTGCTCTCATGCATGCTTCAGTGTTGCTTGCCTCGAAGTGAGCACAAAAGGTATTTAGCTTGTCTGGTAGGCTCATGTCACTTGGCAGCTCGAGGCTGGGTTTCCCTTTGTAGTCCTTAACAGTTTTCAAGCCCTGCGCATAAAACGAGCATCAGAGCCGGGGTAGTAGGATTCAATATTAGTCCTGTATTGACGCTTTGCCTGTTTGATGGTTCGTCTGAGGGCATAGCGGAATTTCGTAAAAGCGTCCAGATTAGTGTCCCGCTCCTTGAAAGTGGCAGCTCTAGCCTTTAGCTCGGTGCGGATGTTGCCTGTAATCCATGGCTTCTGGTTGGGAAATGTACGTACGGTCACTATTGGGACTATGTCGTCCCACTGAGATGGTTTACTTCTCAATGCCATTGGATGAATCCCGGAACATATTCCAGTCTGCTAGCAAAACAGTCCTGTAGCTTAGCATCCGCATCATCTGACCGCTTTTGTTTTGAGCGAGCCACTTGTACTTCCTGCTTTAGTTTTTGCTTGTAAGCAGGAATCAGGATGATAGAATTATGGTCAGATTTGCCAAATAGAGAGCGAGGGAGAGCTTTGTATGCGTCTCTGTGTGTGGAGTTAAGGTGGTCTAGAGTTTTTTCCCCCTCTGGTTGCACATGCTGGCATGCTGGTAGAAATGAGGTAAAACGGATTTAAGTTTGCCTGCATTAAAGTCCCTGGCCACTAGGTGCGCCGCTTCTGGATGAGCATGTTCTTGTTTGCTTATGGCCTTACACAGCTCATTTAGTGTGGTCTCTGTGCCAGCATCGGTTTGTGGTGGTAAATAGACGGCCACGAATAATATAGATGAGAACTCTCTTATCATGAGGTATTCTACCTTAGGCGAGCAATACCTCAAGACTTCTTTAATATTAGACATAGCGCACCAGCAGTTATTGACAAATAGACACACACCACCGCCCCTTGTCTTACCAGACGTAGCTGCTCTTTCCTGCCGATGCATGGAGAAGCCAGCCAGCTCTATATTACCCATGTTGTCGTTCAGCCATGTCTCGGTGAAACATAAGATATTACAGTTTTTAATGTCCCGTTGGTAGGATATTCTTAATTGTAGATTGTCCAGTTTGTTTTCCAATGATTGCACTTTGGCCAATAATACGGAAGGGAGTGGTGGTTTTCCTACTCGTCAGCTAATTCTTACAAGGCACCCCGCCCTCCTCCTCCTTTTTCCTCCATCTTTTCTTCACGTTCATGATGGGGATTTGGGCCTTGTCTTGACAAAGCAGTATATCCTTCACCTTAGACTCTTTAAAGAAAAAATCTTCGTCCAGTTCGAGGTGAGTAATCGCTGTTCTGATGTCCAGAAGCTCTATTCGATCATAAGAGGCGGTAGCAGCAACATTATGTACAAATGAGTTACAAATAATGTAAAAAAAAGTATATATAGCACAGTTGGTTAGGAGCCTGTAAAACGGCAGCCCTCCCCTCCAGCGTCTGCTCTCTGGGAGGAGTCACATGAGATTAATCTGCTGTTTGATGGGAAATGTGTCATTCTCAAGGTCCTGTCCAGCACGACAGGAAGATAGATTTAAGAGCCAACCAGGGGTAAGATTACATTTTTTTTTTTAATTCTCTCTCTCTCTCTCTCTCTCTCTCTCTCTCTCTCTCTCTCTCTCTCTCTCTCTCTCTCTCTCTCTCTCTCTCTCTCTCTCTCTCTCTCTCTCTCTCTCTCTCTCTCTCTCTCTCTCTCTCTCTCTCTCTCTTTTCCAATGGTGCAATCAAAACAGAACACTGTATTTACATTATCAACCTCTTACTGCCCCCCCACCCCACCCCTCTCCCCCAGGAAGATGATATACCCCCAGCCTTTCCCTCTGCCTTACCCTTCACACTCAGTCACTGACTAAACAATGAGTTGGGCTAACGACTCCCTTCTATAGAATACCACTTACG
>NC_092101.1:37288232-37299536 GCF_045679555.1 Salvelinus alpinus | reverse complement strand
AAACCAGAGTATATGCCATGTGTGTGTATAGCTGCACCACTTACAAACCAGAGTATATGCCATGTGTGTGTATAGCTGCACCACTTACGAACCAGAGTATATGCCATGTGTGTGTATAGCTGCACCACTTACAAACCAGAGTATATGCCATGTGTGTGTATAGCTGCACCACTTAGGAACCAGAGTATATGCCATGTGTGTGTATAGCTGCACCACTTAGGAACCAGAGTATATGCCATGTGTGTGTATAGCTGCACCATTTAGGAACCAGAGTATATGCCATGTGTGTGTATAGCTGCACCACTTACAAACCAGAGTATATGCCATGTGTGTGTATAGCTGCACCACTTACAAACCAGAGTATATGCCATGTGTGTGTATAGCTGCACCACTTAGGAACCAGAGTATATGCCATGTGTGTGTATAGCTGCACCACTTAGGAACCAGAGTATATGCCATGTGTGTGTATAGCTGCACCACTTACAAACCAGAGTATATGCCATGTGTGTGTATAGCTGCACCACTTACAAACCAGAGTAGGTGCCATGTGTGTGTGTTTGTATAAACGTATGTGAGGCCCTCTTGACAGTATATACCAGAATATGGGTGGGGATAGTGGGTTGAGGTTGGAGGTTGGAGTGGGGGCGGGTCACATCACTTAAACATACATGTCCAACATAACAAGCATGCCTAAACTTTCCTATACACCTTGTCACCCTCCTTGCGTGTACGAGTGCGTGTGTGCGAGTGCGTGTGTGAGTGCGAGTGCGTGTGCGAGTGCGTGTGCGAGTGCGTGCGCGTGCGAGTGCTTGCGTATGCGTGTATAGGACCCAGTGGAAAAGGCACTATCTATCTCAGCCTAATCAATCAGCCACAACCTAAACAACATGTCAACCACAGACAGCTTTAATTGACGGGAGGGTTGAGGAAAATCTACTCCACAGCTGCTGGTTACAGAGTGGGGCATACTGGAAGGAGAGGATCATACTAACTAACTACTGGCTTTTAGCCATGAGTAGGTACAGCCTAGTCTCATAGTAACATAGTCAATGCAAATCCGGGACACTCAAATTAGTATGATGTGATGTTTGGTATGGTTACATAAGACAGAAAGTTACTTAAGGCAAATAACCTGAATGTCATCACAGATAACTTTTATATTTGATCTAATTAGCAACTTTGCAACTACTTAGCATGTTAGCTAACCCTTCATTTAACCCTAACCTTAACCAATTAACAAAACTCCTAACCTTAACCTTAACTCTAACCTCTAACCCTAACCCCTAAACTAGCATCCTTAGCCACCTAGCAAATTTTAGCCACAACAAATTGGAATTCATAACATATCATACCTTTTGCTAATTCGTAACATATCATACAAATTGTAATTTGTAACATATCATACGAAAGGGATGGTGGACATCCACAAATTAATACATAACATATGAAACGTAACATATCATACTAATTGGAGTGTTCCGGATTTAGTATAGTATATATTAGTGTTGTTGTGGGCTCCCGAGTGGTGCAGCAGTCTAAGGCACTGAATCTCAGTACAAGAAGTGTCACTATAGTACCTGGTTTAAATCCAGGCTGAAGTCTTTATAAAGGCCTATATAACAGCATGTGACAATAAAGAGCGGTAATTAATATTTTTGCGACCTTAAACCAACACTGAACGATCTAGTCAAGAGGTATGGACCTCTTGGTGTAATAGTTAAGGTGTTGGCAGGACATTTGCTGGACCCAGGTTCAAGTCCCAGGCGGGGATACATTTGCTGTCAGAAGTGGAATGATGGAGAGGTGTGTATGTGTGAGGGACTTGGTATAGAGAATAGGTATGTTCTTGCCACTTAAAAGGAACAAATGGCTTTGCCACTGTGGTGGTACCCTAAAAAGGCAAATGTGTACCTTTTCGCTCTTTCAAGGTATGAACTGCAAGGGTACAATTATGTAGACTGCCGTTCAAAAGACCAGCATCCCGGAGTCACCTCTTCACTGTTGACGTTGAGATTGGTGTTTTGCGGGTACTATTTAATGAAGCTGCCAGTTGAGGATTTGTGAGGCGTCTGTTTCTCAAACTAGACACTCTAATGTACTTGTCCTCTTGCTCAGTTGTGCACCAGGGCCTCCCGCATCTCTTTCTATTCTGGTTAGAGCCAGTTTGCGCTGTTCTGTGAAGGGAGTAGTACTCAGCGTTGTACTAGATCTTCAGTTTCTTGGTAATTTCTCGCATGGAATAGCCTTCATTCCTCAGAACAAGAATAGACTGACGAGTTTCAGAAGAGAGGTCTTTCTTTCTGGCTATTTTTAGCCTGTAATCAAACCCACAAATGCTGATGCTCCAGATACTCAACTAGTCTAAAGAAGGCCAGTTTTATTGCTTCTTTAATCAGGTTTTCAGCTGTTTTCAACAGTTTTCAGCTGTGCTAAAATAATTGCAAAAGGGTTTTCTTTAATGATCAATTAGCTTTTTGAAATGATAAACTTGGATTAGCTAACACAACGTGCCATTGGAACACAGGAGTGATGGTTGCTGATAAATGGGCCTCTGTACGCCTATGTAGATATTAAATAAAAAATCTGCTGTTTCCAGCTACAGTAGTAATTTACAACATTAACAATGTCTACACTATATTTCTGATCAATATGATGTTATTTTAATGGACAAAAATGTGCTTTTCTTTCAAAAACAAGGATATTTCTAAGTGACCCCAAACTTTTGATTGGTAGTGTACCTATAACTAAAGGTACAATGGGCGTACCTTACAGGCTCTCAGCCCCATTGGGCTCTGGTCAAAAGTAATGCACTATAAAGGGAATAGGGTGCCATTTGGGAAAATGTACAGGCCTGGCTGTCTGGGAGTAGTCTTCATATACAACCTGCTATGCTATGGTCTTTCTTGTGCTTACATTGGTAATCAGTCAGCAGCTGAGAGAATGCCTCTCTTGGTAATGCAATGCTAACCTGTTGTGCTATGCTAGCTAACTCTCTCTCTTGTTGCATTGCAGATAGTGTCTGGGCTAATCCATCCACACTGGTGGTTATTATGACATTCCTTAGATCAGTGTTGAATGATGAGCAAACACAAAAACATACTAGGTAAAGGGCAGTATGGGTCATGAGAATGTACTAATCTTATCTGGTTGATTTTCACTTTTCACATTTTTTGCCAGATAGTCTCTCCATCTCTCCATCTCTCATCTCTCCTTTACAACAGAACATTATATGCACACCTCTCTTTATTCCTTCTTTATCTCTCTCTCCCTTTCACACCGCTTCTCTTTTCTAACCATATTCTCTTATCTTCTCGCTTTCTGAATATCTTTCATCCCTCTCTCTCCCCCCCTCTCTCTCTCTCTCCCGCCTTGGTTTCGCCTCTCACTGATACAGAGTTCCTTTTCTGATGCTCCATTCATTCCCAGGTTCCTCCAGTCTAAAGGATCGGTCTGCCTGGCACCCAAGCCCTGACTTTGTCCCAAATGGCACCCTATTCATGGTATAGTGCACTAATTTTATCCAGAGTCCCATGGGAACTGGTCAAAAGTAGTGCACTACATAGGGAATAGGGTGCCATTTAGAACACAAACCCTGACTGAGCTCCGGAGGTGACATCACCACCCAACACCATGTGACCTGCTGTGGGCAAACCCTCCCATGCTGGTTCACACCAGGATTCCAGTTCAGCACTCTCTCTATCCTTCTGTCTCTCTCCTTCTCTCTCTTCTTCAGTCTCTCTGTCTCTTTCCATCTCTACATTCTTAGAGAAAAAGGTTCCAAAAGGGTTGTTCGGCTCTCCATAGGAGAACACTTTTTGGTTCCAGGCAGAATCCTCTGTGGACAGAAAAGGTTCTACCTTCAACCAAAAAAGGGTTCTTCAAAGGGTTCTCCTATGGGGACAGCCGAAGAACCCTTTAAGGTTCTAGATAGCACCTTTTGTCTCTTGCACCCAGCTCCAATTTAAACTAATTCCTTCTTTTAGGCCCTATTTCTGTTCATGTAAACACAGTACTATAATGTAGCTTTCTACTTCGTTCAGTCCAGTTCTCTGACTGCCATCTCTCTCTCTCTCTCGCTCTGTGTGTGTGTGTGTGGGTGTGTGTGTGTGTGTGTGTGTGTGTGTGTGTGTGTGTGTGTGTGTGTGTGTGTGTGTGTGTGTGTGTGTGTGTGTGTGTGTGTGTGTGTGTGTGTGTGTGTGTGTGTGTGTGTGTGTGTGTGTGTGTGTGCGTGGTGTCAGGTAAAGTCCTCGCTTGGTGTCAGGTAAACTTCTGAAGAGAAAGGTTTAAGGTCTCAATCCTCTTAGCAAGGGCTTTGCTTGAGTCCCAAAAAGCACTCTATTCCCTATATAGCGCATTTGACCAGAGCCCATAAGGCAAAGTAGTGCACTATATAGGAATAGGGTGCCATTTGGGATGCATGCTGTCTTTACAGAGCAGTGAGACGAGGCATCGTGTTCATTGTCCAGTCTTTGGGCTAGCAGGGTTTTAGACATCTTGGGGGTGAAGTGAGGAGAGGAGGCCTCTTTGCTCTGTGTGCTGTGCTGTTGGAGGATCAAGGTGCTGTGCTTGGTGGTAGAGCAGCGGTGTGTCGTGTTGCACTGCGGCCTTCCCTGTAGAGGTGCGCTGTTCTTGTGGCCTGTGTGGTGCTTGGTTGGTTGGTGGTTTGGTCGGCATGTGTGTCAGGACAGGAAGGGGAAACTGATCCTCTTAGCAGGCTAGAATTGGCCTGCTCTTAGGAAAGTGTCACAGTCACAGCCCTGCCTGGGGTTCTCAACCCACAGAGAGAGAAAGAGAGAGATCAAGCAAGAGAAAGATAGCAAGAGAGAAAGAACAAAATAAAGAAAGAGGGGGAGGGAAGGGTAGAGAAAGCAAAAGAAAGAGAGAGTGAGAGAGAGAGAGAAAGAGAGAGAGGACTAGAGAACAGGACTCTACCACTTAGCACTCCAGTAGGAGTAGGTTGGTTGTTCAGCTGAGAACAGACAGACAGTCAGTGTCTCTCATGATATTCTGCACACTCCAAACACATCTCCAGGCGGGAGCCACATCCAGGGCACTACCCATGCATGTTTGACCGATTAGCGTGAGTCACTGGCGGGCTGAACACGGATGTCCTGCTGGGTGCTGCTGATCAGCCCTGGTGGTGCCAACTGCCCAGGATGTGTCCCAAATGGCACCCTATTTTCTTTATAGTGTACTACTTTTGACCAGGGCCCATAGGGAATAGGGTGCCATTTGGCACCCAGTCAGCAAAAACAATGAACTCCAGCACAAACACATCACAACAAATATGGATCTTTCTCCCTCCTTCTCCCTTGTTCTCTCTCCTTCTCATCCCCCCCTCCTCTCTTCCTCCCTAAACCTCTCTCAACACACAACTCAACTGGCAGTCCTAATTACAGTTGACACATTTATGTTTGAAGATTTTGTGGGACTTTGTGCCTCACTTTATCTTTCTATCCCCTTTCTCTCTCTGTCTCTCTCTGTCTCTCACTATCTCTCACTGTCTCTCTCTCTTTTTTTCTTTCTGTCTCTCTTTCTTGCTTTCTCACCTCTTGCCTCCAAGCGTTCCTCTAACCATTTCTCTAACCATTTAAAACACTCGGTGTCAAAGGTAGTCCAAGAAGATCATCAAGGACCTCAGCCACCCGAGTCACAGTCTGTTCACTCTGCTACCATCTAGCAGACAGAGACAGTACAGGGGGATCAGAGCCGGGACCGAAAGACTGTTGAACAGCTTCTATCTCCAGGCCATCAGCCTGTTGAACAGCTTCTATCTCCAGGCCATCAGCCTGTTGAACAGCTTCTATATCCAGGCCATCAGCCTGTTGAACAGCTTCTATCTCCAGACCATCAGCCTGTTGAACAGCGTCTATCTCAAGGCCATCAGCCTGTTGAACAGCTTCTATCTCCAGGCCATCAGCCTGTTGAACAGCTTCTATCTCCAGGCCATCAGCCTGTTGAACAGCTTCTATATCCAGGCCATCAGCCTGTTGAACAGCTTCTATCTCCAGGCCATCAGCCTGTTGAACAGCTTCTATCTCCAGGCCATCAGCCTGTTGAACAGCTTCTATCTCCAGACCATCAGCCTGTTGAACAGCTTCTATCTCCAGGCCATCAGCCTGTTGAACAGCTTCTATCTCCAGGCCATCAGACTGTTGAACAGCTTCTATCTCAAGGCCATCAGCCTGTTGAACAGCTTCTATCTCCAGGCCATCAGACTGTTGAACAGCTTCTATCTTCAGACCATCGGACTGTTGAACAGCTTCTATCTTCAGACCACCAGCCTGTTGAACAGCTTCTATCTCAAGGCCATCAGCCTGTTGAACAGCTTCTATCTCAAGGCCATCAGCCTGTTGAACAGCTTCTATCTTCAGGCCATCAGACTGTTGAACAGCTTCTATCTTCAGACCATCGGACTGTTGAACAGCTTCTATCTTCAGACCACCAGCCTGTTGAACAGCTTCTATCTCCAGGCCATCAGACTGTTGAACAGCTTCTATCTCAAGGCCATCAGACTGTTGAACAGCTTCTATCTCCAGACCACCAGCCTGTTGAACAGCCATCGCATCGCAACTCCTGTAGTAATAGATAAATATATAGTCCCTCACACAAAACACACACACACGTCATACACACGCAGACTCTTGTACTCACATATAAACTCACACACACCCATAAGCCCATACTCACAACCACATACACACACACACACACAGCCAACGCTGCTGTCCCATGTATATAGAGACATTAAACACTGGACCGTTTCTTTTATACTGCATACTGTATTCTTCAGCTCACTGTAATATATCTACTGCTGTACATATCATTCTAAGTATATATTGGTGTATATACTCATAGACTGCATTTAGATTAATGATAGAGTGCTGTTTGCGGTGTTGACTGGATTCCTTCTGACATTTGTGATTTCTTGTTTCTTGTTTAGATTATTATTTGTGTACTTGTTTGTCATTTCACTGCACTGTTAGGAGCTAGTAACACAAGCATTTCGCTGCACCAGCTATAACATCTGCCTGTGTACGCGACCAATAATTCTCTAAATTCCTAAAGAGCCATTATCCCAAACCAATCAATAATGAATGCCTAGTTTCAGGGGGCATGTGTAATGTTTCATAAACTTAAAAATAATGCCGGCCACTCCTGGGAAGGTTCACCACTGTTCCAAATTTTCTCCATTTGTGGATAATGTCTCTCACCGTGGTTCGCTGGAGTCCCAAAGCTTTAGAAATGGATTTGTAACCCTTTCCAGACTGATAGATGTCAATTACTTTGTTTATCATCTGTTCCTGAATTTGTTTGGATCGCGGAATGATGTCTTGCTTTTTGAGATCTTTTGGCCTACTTCACTTTGTCAGACAGGTTGTATTTAAGTGATTTCTTGATTCAACAGGTCTGGCAGTAATCAGGCCTGGGTGTGGCTAGTGAAATTGATCTCAGCTTTCCAAAAAATGTGATTAACCACAGTAAATTCATGATTTATCAAGGGGGGGCAATTACTTTGTCACATAGGGTCATGAAGGTTCGGATAGCTTTTTTCCCTTAATACATAAAATTATCACTTAAAAACTGCATTTTGTGTTTACTTGGGTTATCTTTGCGTAATATTAAAATTTGTTTGATGATCTAAAACATTTAAGTGCGACAAATGTGCAAAAAAATAAGAAATCAGGAAGGGGGCAAATACTTTTTCACAGCACTGTATATAGCAATATAAGCCCCAGCGGATATGGCAAGCACCATGGTGGGTTTGATTCCCACTATACTGTGGCCATGATCTATCATCTGAGGTCTATACCGACTGAGCCACAGAGTACCACAGTTACTAGATCATCAGAGAGAGATGAACCCCTGCACGCTGGTCCCAGAACCAACGGCTAGGCCAAGGCCATGAGTGACTGTCTGTGTCTGCTGTGGCTAGGCCCAGGCCAGACCCCTGCTGTAATAATGGAGCTATGAGTCGGGAAGCAGGTCCAGGTGAAACGTATTATATAACAACAAAACCAGGAACAAGACAATTCCATATGGCTATAATCCGGTACAGAAGAACAATACCAACTGGTGAGTGAACATAAGAGAGTGACATATAAAGGGGAAGAAATGATGAAGGTAATGTCCAGGTGTGAATCATAATGATTAACAGGTGTGCGTAATGATGAGTGCCAGGTGTGTGTAATGATGAATCCCAGGACTGGTGGTTAGTATTCCAGCGACGTTGTACGTCGGAGGGGAGGAGCAGGAGAAGATGTGACATCTGCAGTGCTACTAAAGGTGCTATCTAGGACTTCAAACGGTTCTTCGGCTCTTCCCATAGGAGAACCCTTTGAAGAACAATGTTTGGTTCCAGGTAGAACCCTTTTGTGTTCCATTAAGAACCCTGTCCACAGAGGGTTCTACATGGAACCAAAAGAGTTCTCCTATGGGGACAGCCGAATAACATTTTTGGAACCCTTTTTTCTAAAAGTGCCGTGATGAGGTTTCACTAAGTCACTGAGTCAAAGCAGACCCAGGCATCGTCCCTGACATGAGTAACTGTGTCTGTCTGCACTGTCAGCACCCAGGCTGAGTTAAGGAGCTGCACGTGATTTTCTTCAAAACCAAACAGCTGGCAGCAGATGAGAATGACTGTCATGGGAGAATTTATTTACGCCAAAATCACATCTCAGACATTCCCCTGGTGGGATGGGGAACGCAGGCCAATAAGCTGACGAATTGTGATAAACACAAAAGTAATTCAAATGAATTAATCATTTAAATGCATTTGTGTTGTTTCATGGGCCAAACACAACAAACGAAGCAACAAATGCATTAAGACAATACAAACAGTCTGAAAGAATTGAGTGTTTGGTTTTCATTCTGTCTTGCTTCATAAGGTTGGTTCAGCAGGTTGCTTCAGCAGGTTGGTTCAGCAGCAACAAGCTTTAAAGTTGCTAGGAAATGGGGAGGGAGGTTTCTTTTTAAGTGGCCACTTGTGCCCAGGTTAATGAGGCCACATTGTTGACAAAAAAGGCCTCCAAAAAAGTTAATGATTCCATACAGCCAAATAATAATTAATAATTGATCAATAATTTATTTCCATACATATACATATGTACTGAACAAAAATATCAATGCAACATACAACAATTTCAAAGATTTTACTCAGTTACAGTTCACATAAGGAAATCCGTCAATTCATTAGGTCCTAATCTATTGATTTCTTATGAACGGTAATACAGATACGCATCTGTTGGTCACAGATACCTTTTTTTTTTTTTAAGTAGGGCCGTGGATCAGAAAAGCTGTCAGTATCTGGTGTGACCACCATTTGCCTCATGCAGCGTGACATATCTCCTTCTCGTATAGTTGATTAGATTGTGGCCTGTGGAATGTTGTCCCACTTCTCTTCATTGGGTGCAAAGTTGCTGGATATTGTCGAGAACTAGATCATGCTGTCACACATGTCGATGGGTGAGTATGCAGGCCATGGAAGAATTGGGGCATTTTCAGCTTCCAGGAATTGTGTACAGATCCTTGTGACATGTGTTGGAATATTTTTGGCTTCTTTCTTTTCATTCTGTCATTTAGGTTAGTATTGTAGAGTAACTCCAATGTTGTTGATCTGTCCTCAGTTTTCTCCTATCACAGCCATTAAACTCTGTAACTGTTTTAAAGTCCCCATTGCCCTCATCCCTGAGGGGTTTCCTTTCTCTCTGGCAACTGAGTTAGGAAGGACGGCTGTATCTTTGCAGTGACTGGGTGTACTGATACACCATCCAAAGTGTAATGAATTACTTCACTATCTTCAAATGGATATTGAATGTCTGCCATCTACCAATAGATGCCCTTCTTTGCAAGGCATTGGAAAACCTCCCTCGTCTTTGTGGTTGAATCTGTGTTTGAAATTCACTATTTGAAATTCACTATTCGACTGAGGGACCATACAGAAAATTGCATGTGTTGGGTGCAGAGATGAGGTAGTCATTAAAAAATCGTGTTAAACACTATTATTGTGCACACAGATAGAGTCCATTCAACTTATTATGTGACTTGTTAAGCAGATTTTTACTCTTGAACTTACGTATTTAGGCTTGCTATAACAAAGGGGTTGAATACTTATTGACTTTTCAGCTTTTTATTTTTAATTAATTTGTATAAAAAAAATGTAAAAACATTATTCCAATTTGACATTATGGGGAAGTGTAGGCCAGTGACACAAAATCTGATATTAATACATTTTAAATTCAGGCTGTAACACAACAACATTTGGAAAAGGTCAAGGGGTGTGAATACATTCTGAAAGTATTGTACCTAGACCACCGAGTGAGATGTGCCTCTTGTTAAGTAAATCAGGTATTAAATGAGGTGAAAAGGAGATTGGAGTGCCTCTTTAAGAAGATACATTTTATAAATAGGCGGGGTTTAGACATAACTATGACTTTATGGCTGTGTTAACTATTGACTACCCTAAAACTGGCAAGATGATCCCTCATCATCTGAGCCATGTTGTGCTTTCATTAGGAACCTATCTAATGTCATGGAACTAGGTGTAGCAGTACACTGAACTTATCTGACCATAGTTCTGAAGAATAGGCCTGTCAAGATGATGTATGGTCTATAGCAGGGGTAGTCAACTCTTACACCACGAGTTCCGGAGCCTGCTGGTTTTCTGTTCTAACTGATAATTAATTGCACACACCTGATTGTCCAGGTCTAAATCAGTCCCTTAGAGGGGAGCAATGAGAAAACGCAGTGGAACTGGCTTCAAGGTCCAGAGTTGAGTTTGAGGGGTTTATAGTGTGAGATTCAGACCATGTAACATGTATGTGGTGTTTGTATTGTATGCCACAGTTAACCACTGTAACACTTCTGCATATTGTGCATTATGTTTTGGGAAATAGAGCATGTGGTTGTGTTGTGTATAGCTTGTGTGAGGAGTGTGTGTCTGTGTCCAAAATGGCACCCTATTCCATATATAGTGTACTACGGTCAAAAGTAATGCACTATATTATAGGTGAAAGGGTGCCATTTCTCTTTTCCCTATAATATAGTACATTACTTTGACCGTAGTGCACTATATGGGAAAAGGGTGCCATTTCTGTGTTTTGACAGCAGGACGATGTGCTGAATGAAACACTCGGAGCTGAGAGGAGGAAGGAATTAAGATACATCTCCAATCTTCACTCTCCACAAACCTCAAATGATGAAGTGTGTTATTGAGGACACTGTCACCATAGGAGCAACGGAACAGAGAGCAAGGGAGGGAAAAGAAACAACATGTCCCAAATGGTATCTTATTCCCTAAACTGC